>NC_048895.1:43869129-43870334 GCF_011077185.1 Oxyura jamaicensis | reverse complement strand
TCCTTCCTTCCTTCCTTCCTTCCTTCCTTCCTTCCTTCCTCCCTCCCTCCCTCCCTCCCTCCCTCCCTCCTTTCCCTCCCTCCCTCCTTTCCCTCCCTTTCTCCCTTCCTTCCCTTCCTTTCTTTCTTTCCTTTCTCCTGCTTTCATTTGAATATACTACTCTAGCTAATGAACTGTGTAATTAATACAGTGATTAAATGAATTGTATAGCATGGTCCATGACCCTTCTCTAGCCCTTCTTGATCATGGTCATATCTTAACCCGCTTCCCCTGAAGCAGATCCAACTGTTTCTGGCTAGCAAGCTCTGTTCCAGCAAGCTCTGTTCCCCTGTTGCTTTTGTTTCTTAAAAGGAGTTTTGGGTCATTTGTGAACAACCCTCTCAGTACCAGGCAGGTAATCTTACGTTCTTAAGCTTGAAGACTAGTGAATGAGCTACAAGAAAGACTTGATTCTTTATGCCTGCTACTGCTTTCCCAGCATTTTTTTTTTTTTTCCAGAGTACAGCACACCGTTTTCTGAAAAAACAGAGTTTGAAACAAAAAGTATAATTTGGAGACTCTGCACACCCACTGGTTCACCATCTTCCCCAGCACAAAGCAAATAATCTCAAGTTACCCTATATAAATAAATACAACATAATCAGCTAGAGAAATTTGTGGACACTTAAAACATGCTCAGTACAAGCCACTACAAATCAACTTCCACTGCTAAAGGAAAACACTCTTCCAGTCAAATGCTCTGGGGGGGAAATGTTCTCATGCATGGGATGTTTGGAATGGTACTGTTTCAGCCTAGGATAGCATGCAATTATCTTGGAAAAACTTACTGCATTTTAGAATAATCTTTGACTTCAGTTGACCTCAAACTCTATGTAGATCATTAGGAGACTTTTGAGACACAAGAGATGGAAAGTTCTGGATTCAGCTTTTTATTCTTTTTATTTTTCTGTAAAAAACACAAGCCTATTCTACCACTGTCATGAAGCTTCCTTCGGACACCACCAACACAGAAAATGACAAAACCAATGTTTTTTTTTTTTTTTTTTTTTTTTTTTTTTAACTAAAATATCACATTAGTTGAACTATGGCTGATTCTGAACTCCAGCTTAAACAGTGATCAGTTCACAAGTAATTATATCACTATATCACTTTGTGGTGGGTCCTTTTTTTTTTTTTTTTCTTTTTTTTTTTTCTTTTTTTCCCTG
>NC_048895.1:43848852-43869029 GCF_011077185.1 Oxyura jamaicensis | reverse complement strand
AAAAAAGAAATCTGGACGAGGTTCAGATAAGCAAATAATGTTATGGATGCTTATCTGGAATAGATAGATATATCTCTGTGGCATCACTCATGACCAAAATGACCAGAAGATAAAAAACAGAGAAATTGAAAAATATATCTCATGTGAAGTTAAGGTTTTAGAAAGAGGCATGTTTCTCTTCAGGTCACCAGCACATTTCAGAAAAACTAATTAATTTTGCTGTGTTTAATTGTTGTCTGTTTCCCTCCCTCTCATTTTTAATTTCCCTTTTATATAGCTTATGAGCCAAGAGTTTTTTAAGACTGTAAGGTTAAGTCTGAGTGCATGGAATATATAAACTAACATTTCAGCAGAAAGATTTATTTGAGGGGGAGAATGCAGGATTTTCCAGGTGCAGACAGATGTTGAATATGACTGCAGAGCTTTAATACCCTGACAATGGTAACTTTAAACCTGAGACTATGGAGAGGCAGTGAGAAAGGGCAAAACACAACACCAATCTGAGCTTTGCAGCACTCATGATTTGCAGGTGGCAGAATGACAATCTCCTCATGTTGTGTCAAGCTACTGTTTTAACCTCTCGTTCTGACCAGGCATAAAATGAAAATGGCTCTTTTTTGCTCAAGAAGCTGAACTTTGCTTAGTTCTGCCTTAGCTATCCCAGGTGCTATCAATTGTTTTCAGACTTATTTTAACTTTACAGCCTAAACACCACCTATCTGTGGTGTTTTCAAGTGTACCCTTTTCAAAGGTATCAATGACTTGTTTGAATCTGAGTAATCTTAGGGCACTTGGGGACATACATTAACTCAAATGAATTTAGTTGTGTTTGGCTATTGTGCTGTAGGAAAAACCATGTGGAGCTTTGCGAGACTTACTGACCAGCTGCAGGGGTTGGAGAGGCCAAGGCAGCTGCTGGGCTTCAGACAGGACACAAAACCACCCTGACTCTTTGAAGAGGTCAGAATGGCTAGTATGGCCAGGGGTATGCTATGCAAGTAGAGATGGCAATAGAGCAGGATGATGCCTCCATCCCAGTGTCTGCTTTCCCAATGCATACTGCCCCTTCATATCTGCTGTCAGAGCCAACAGAACTATGATTCTGACTTGATTTTTGCCAAAACTATTGCTCAGAATCAGTTGTGCTTCTTTTTGCATGAAACAGGCCAAGAAACCATCATGCAAGTGAGCTGACAAAGCAGAGACAGAATTAATAATTGGGGCAGGCTCTGCCCCCTCCTCTGTGCCTCTGCAGCTGGATGTGGAAGAGAGCCCGCAGCCAGGTGGGTGCTCTAGGAAGTGCTGGTCAGAAAAGAGGGGTGTGGGGACCTATGACAGGGCAGGTATGGGAGTGGGCAGCTCCATGTCCATGAGCACTGGGATGTGGGGGTTCGGAGCATTGGGTCACTGAGGGCTAGGTGGGGCTTGGGGTGGTGTTTTGGTAGATCTAAAACCTGGGGTGGAAGGGTTGGATATCTGTGGAGGGCAGTGTAGGTGGGAAGGAGCAGACCCTAGCATGTTTTGGGAACCGGGGTTACCACGAAGGTCTGTGACCTAAGCAAGCTAGAAATAAAAGATATGCATCTTCATGTGTGTATATTCCCCATCCTCTTCTTCTATGAGAAATATGACAGCTTTTCCTAAAAGTTTTTGTTTGAAGGCCTGGTTGCTGGAAGTGGGTTTCTTTGAGTTATTGTGCCTGGTTCCTAAGTTCCTGTAGAAGGCGATGACCTGTAGTAAGTAAGTAGTACAGTATGAGAAACAGCCATAGAAAATTTTGACTTACTACTGGACACGCCACGTGTCATTTTGAGCAAATTCCTACGACACGTGTCATTTTGGGCAAATTCCTACCAGTACATTTGGGTGTGTTAATCCCAGGGTTGCTTTGATAATTAAGGTGAGGCTTTGGATGCTCTCATACAGGCCACAGACTAGACCATATGCCAGTCACACACATTATTCTTCCAGCTAAAACCACAACACCTAAGGCATAATATCTTACTAGACAAAACAGGAAAAACTAATCCTGGTTTTGCAAAAAGGGGATTGAAGAATGGTTCCTTAGAAATTACCACATTTATTCGAGTGTTTTAAAAATGATCTGTGCAGTGAGCTGTACAGGGAGTGCACAGTGGTTCTGTGGAAATGTTTTATTTCCACTTATTTAATATGATCTGTATAATCCACTTAGGTATTTGCTTCCTGTGATCAATGACCATAACTTAGTAGGAATAACTGTAAAATTCTTTTGTTATATGACATGATTATGTACTTCATAGTACAAAAATAAAATAAAATAAAATAAAATAAAAAAATAAAAAAAAATAAATGTAATTTTATTATGGAACAAAGAGCAAGACGATGTTAAAAGATTGGTGTAAAGCTGAAACGTCAAAATTTTTAAAGTTGGGAAAAATACACCTTAATTCTATGTCTTCTAATATGAGGATTATAATATAATTTTTAATGACATACTCTACAGCATTTTTTCCATCCAGTGCAAGGAACAGGCAGTTCTCATTTATGTAGCAGCTATTTCAATGGTGGTATTATTTCCCACTGTGTTTTTATGTATGTTCTCTTAGGCTTTTGTATGCGTTCATAACTCTAAAACATGCAAATACTCTGTGAACATTATTTAGGGTAACTTCAGAACTTCCCTGTGAGGCATGGTATATATTTATGTATTTTCCCTGCTTTACAAACAAGGATATAAGACCTGCACAGGGTAAGGTCAGAAGTACTCATTAATTTCAGATACCAAGCCCAAAGTATCTACAAACTAAATTTTTAATGCATTTCTTTCAACAACTCCAACTGATATGCACTGTTGTTATGAACGCTCAGATTTTTTTTTCTTCATATGTACCTCTTAAATATATATATTTATATATAGTGCCTAACTGATGACCACCAATGATTATTTTGGTGTATGAAACTGCATAGAATAGTCACGGCTGAGGTAGGGGTGAGAGCTGTTCCCTACAATGTCAGCTGCCTTAATGGAGTACATCTTTGTGACAGCCAGCTTGTGATTCCAAGCAAATGAAGAGAGAGCTTTCAGGATCCTTTTGTTTCATAATAGAGGCCTGATGCATCCCTGGAGCAAGTCTTTCCTGTGCAACAATTTATTTCTTAGGCTTAGGAAAAAATATTAAAAAATGATCAGACTGAAAAGTTACTTTCAGCATTGTACTGACTTCCACATTGATTCTGAACAGAAGAAACCTTCAGATCATTTTCAGAACATGCTTGATGCATAAACAAATGACACAAAAGCTAACAGAGTAATTGGTAACTGCACTAACATGTGGTTTGCCACGAGATATCCTGAGTGTTTTGACATTCAGGAAATAGTGAGGCTTGAGCAAGGAAAATGATCTGCTAAACAAAGTGTTGTGCACTGGTTGTTCAAGATTTTGACCCATCTCCTTCCTCCTGTTCTGCCTCTTTCACACCTTTAGTTCTTTCTATGAGCTACCTTTGTCTGTATGGTGCACCCTTCCTTCCCTACACCTTCAAATGAGAAAACTTTAATTTGTCTAATGCATATGACATCCTATGATCTCTGATGCATATGACTATGACATTCCCCAGCTATAATACGGTTTCCTGGTTGTCACAGGGTCCCACAACACCTGTAAGTATTGGTTACAATATTGTATATTTATTTCCAGTAATTAAAAAATCTTAGGATATATTCCTTCACAGTCTGTAATGCCTGAACTGAAAGACTTGGAACAGTGTTAGTGTACAAGGGTAATAAGGACAGCCAAAACTAGGGAATCATAATCTGTCCTCCTATTTCTGTACCATATATTAACACGTATCTGATGACATGTGGCATACTCAGCAGGGTCTTGAGAGGCTGTACCTCAAATTTTCTGTCACATTTTCACAAAGAAGAGTGTTTTGCAGATAGGGATATTAGCCAGAGAATAGATAAATCTGTCTTTTGGTCCTTTTTTTGTCCCAAACATCTGCTGTAGCTACAAGAAAGTCATTCCATGGCACTGCCTTTACCTCCTGGCCATGAACAGAACTGGCTTTATTCCCCTCACCTGTAAGAATACATTTGGGATTAATCCTTTAAAGATTAAAAGTATTATGATGAGACCATAGCCATATAAGTCACATAAGACAGGCATGGCTTTGGATCATGACACTTCTCCATGTTCCAGACTTATGTTCACCTGATTTTAATGGTTGTGATAATAATGTTACATGGATAACAGTAAAATAAAATATGATAATGAATATTTTTATCTAGTAGAGATGCACCAAAAGCTATCTTTTGATTACAGTAGGTGATGTGACTGGATTTAGCATATGTTTTCAGACAAAATAAGTCCATTTCCTCCTTTATTTTGCTTCCAGAACTTGTTTCCTAGGGCATAAATAATATAATGTCTGAAGTGAGGGATGCTGGGATTCTACTTGGTGTGTGCTATTATAAAACATGTAGCAATAGATAAGGTTTCAGTCAATACAAGATAAAAATAACAGAAGTCTGAACTCAGGTCTTGAAAGGAACTTAAAAGATCTTCAGATCAATTTTATGTTTCATAAAAACATATTTAATTAAGCTTTTGATAACTTCATCTGGGCAATGAGAAGAGGTCATAGCTTGATAAATGGGTATCATACAGACACAGAGAAGTTCAGGCCAAAATTTGGCAGCAGTTTAATAGCTGCAAGAATGATTGTAGACTACTTCCTATGGAAAATAAAATAAAATAAATTACATGATGCATGATATATAAATGGAAGAAGAAGGAAGAACAGATTCTGTTCTTTTTCAGTTGTTGGCACTGAAGTGGAACTGGATAGAACAAGAGATTTCTTAACACCTTATCTGAACCTCCCAGAACTTCAAAAAGCTTGCACAGATCCTAAGTATTTTGAAAACATTTTTGCTCAGATTCTTAATCTTCTATGATTTATGATTTCTTATGTCCATACAATAAACAGGAAATGATTGATGATTGAAATATCATAATAATCTTGCCACATGGAAAAAAAAATATATATATTTTAAGCAAAGTGTGCTGCTTTGCTTATATTAAAATATGGGATCAATACAAAAAAGCAATTATGAGAGTCATATTCTTGCATGGAAATTAGATTTCATTCAGCATTCTATTTCAGTCTCTGATTTTCCCTATGTAAATATGAATACATTACCTTACCTTCAGAGAAAGACTATTGTTATCATATCTGGAAGCCATACTTATCTCTAATGTACTCGGTATCACCACCAATACCAGTACAGCCATATGTTGGTTATTCTATATAGCAAAGAGAAGATTTCTCTTTTTTAAAAGATTTATTGCAGTTGTGAAAACAGAAAGATGTGTAATTAGTCTCATAGGAAGAATGTGTGTTCTTTTAGTTTTTAAATAATTTGATTTAGCTAAGCTGGAATAAGTATATTCTATATATATTACTCTACCTACTGAAACTCAGCTTCAAAAGAAATGAAAATCCAGATGTGGCTGTAGAAATTACTCTTTCACCAAATTATTATTATTACTATCGCTATTAATAATAATAATAATAAACATCTCAAGGCAGAAAACAGAAAAAGAAAAACAGAAACAGAAACAGAAAACAGAAACAGAAAAAGGACACCACTGACAGTGATGGTACAGTGTTCCCCAAAGTTTTAACAGATATACAATATTATGGTTGCCTAAAGAATTATTTCACCTGCTTTCTAGTATCTGAAGCAATAATATAAATCTAAGAGTGATTAATAACTGAAGGGGAGCAGGAGCTTTCAATCAATCTGAAAGATCAGTTATTGAAACTAGATTTTACTGTAAAAAATCCCATATTGAATGAAAATCCCATATTGAATGATCTTACATTTTTAATTCTCTAATGCAAGGCATGGATTTTTGTTAAGGATAGTCTTTCTGAACATGGGTGAATTTTATCTGACATGAAAAGACCTGTCTTTAATAGTATTGTGGATGGCAACACACTGTTTAAGAAGTGGGGATTTGTTTTCAGACTCTTATTTCTAGAATATGAGTCTAATATGCTGTTCAGGAAAACTATTTCATCAGGTTTTTTCTATGAAGTAAAATGAATATCGCTGCACAGAAAGCAGAGAGGAAGACTATTTTCAGCATAGGGGTTCTGTTAAAACTTTTGGTATTATGCAACTTCTTACATACTTTGAGAAAATGAGATACCTGATTTTTATCTTTACTGTGTTTAGGGAAATAAGGTTATGTATAACTTGTTTGCACATAAACACGATTATACGATTATATTTTTTTCTATACCTGTAAAATCCTGAGCTTTGGTTAACCATTTGGCTCTACATGAAAAAACAAAACAAAACAAAAACAAACAAACAAAAAACCACCAACCAACCAACAAAACAAACAAACAAACAAAACAACAAAAAACATCGCAGTTAAAAGCAACAGACCACATGAAAACTAGCAGAGGTAGTTAATTGGAATGTGGTAAATTCAGTTCCAACTCTAACATGGAAAAGGGGATTTTCTGCAGCTGAATAACCACAGATGAGATAATATAACTGCAAGGCCTCCTTAATGTTTCTGTGGACAGAAAATATAACACCTTTTCAAACAATTCACCATACAATCTAAGAGAAGCTATTGAAGGTGCCCACAGTATTAATGTTTAGAGGTCAATAATATATGTAGACAGGCAGACTTCTGTGGACAGATTTTAAACAAGACTAGAGGCCAGATTGTTGATTAGGGCATGTGTGCCGTTTTAATGACACAGTTGGAATATAGCATTCACACAACCAGGATACTTGGTAACAGGTGAAACTCAGTGCAGTGTGTTGACAGGATGCACACTAAAACTTCTGAAGCTGAAGTCAGAAAAACAACAAATACCATGGTCCTTCTCCTGTAAATGCAACTGAAGAGGCTCAGTGTGATTTTTTTTTTAACAGTGTGAGCCTGGAAACAGTCTGATCAATTCAGTTTTCCTGGAAAATAAATAAATAAATAAATAAATAAATAAATAAAAATAAAAAAAGAGAGAGAGAGAGACTTCTTTTCTCACTGCTGTTCTGTGGGTTCTATTTCAGCTATTTGGTCAACCCCAAAAAGTAAAAGAGTTTTGGGGCTTGTGCTTTGTTTTGTTGTAAAATGCTTATTTAAAAGATTTTTTTTTTTTTTTTTTTTTTTTTTTTCCACCACAAATTTTTTATTTTTTTTTTGTTTTTGTTTTTTAGGGTGATCTTCATTGGTCCTTGTTTAAACTTCTTTACATCTCTAATTTTCCATCGGAATTTAGAGGCATCAGTCTGGTGGCCTCAAGCTGGATCTATGCATTCATGCTAGCTGACAATACAAACTGAGTAATTGTAATCCAGAAATCTTGTCTGCATATGCAATTACTCATTTTGTAAATGCAAATGTTGCCTGGTTCACCTCAAGACCCCATAGTAGAATTTTTTTTTTTTTTTTAATTACTTGGAAATGATTATATGATTTAGGAGGTCATCATTAGAGGTTAATAAATAATAGAGGTTAATAAATAATTTTAGTGCACTTTAAGTAGCTCTGAGGGGTTATGTTGCATTTAATTTGCCTGTCACATGCATCTAAGACATAGCTGTTAAAACTTTGTCAGTATCTTTTTTTTTTTTTCTCCGTTCAAAGAGTCGAAGAGTCTAATCTTACAATTGCTGTATAATGAACAAAACAGACTGCTAACAACAGATATGACTGATATGTGCATTTTGTTCTTGTTATTGTGCTAAATTGCCTTATGACTAATTGCAAAAGGGAAGTGGATTTCCTAATGGGTTAATCTCTTCAGCCATCCCATCCTACAGACTGTCACTTTACCCTCTGAATTCATCTAAACAATACAAGTTACAGTAAGTGTTCCCCATCAGGCATCTACATGTGGTGTCCATAATTATTATTAATTTTAAGTCCTGTATTCCTGATCAACATGCAAAAAAAGGCATTACTAAAAACATTGTCATAAACTCATAGCTCCAGAATGTGTTTTTATCATGTTCCCAATCTCATTGTGAACCCCACTATCCTACTAATACGCTTATATCTAATCATTTCACGGTGAGCTGTAAACAGGCACATTCATTTTTCAGAAGCCTGCAGAGTGTGATGAATAGCCTGGACCTTCAGTTCTGATCTGACTTGTCCTAATGCCTAATAATACACATCATAAATTATTACAATGTTGAACTGTATGCAGGGCAAAATAGCCATTTAATGTTATTTCTCTCTAAAAGTAGACAAGCTCACTCTAAGAAAGTTGGAGACACCAAAAAAGGAAACAGAATTAATACCACAGATAACTCCCTGTTTTGACATGACTTTGCAACCAGATATTATAACAAAATTAGACAGTGCCCTCTGGTGTTCTCTGTCTCATTTACCTTTTGAGAAAAGTGATTTTCATGCTGCAGAAGTAGCTATTTCATGACTATAGTTGAATCTTCTTGCAATGTTTTGAGTAATGCAGTCACTTAATTTCTATATTTCAGGTACCAGACATGCAATACACTTTCTGATGAATTTCTGACATAAGATACATAAAGATTCCCTCTTTCTGATGGAGTCAAAACTGTGCTTTTTCTAGACACACCATTCATCATGTCTTTTGCCTGCAGTCAAGACAGGATCTCTGATAGCAGACAGGGCAGGTACACACAGGCTTGACAAGTGTTATTTGTCTGCATGTGCATATCCCTGAGAGAGCAATAGTGAGAAGGGTGTTTAAAAGATGTGGTAAGAAATAAGTTCTCTTGATGCAGCTGAAGAAAATTTGATACAAATGGCAAGGTACTGCATAAATTGCATAGCAGAAACATCTGTATGCTATTAAACCCCATCTACAATCATAAGCCTGAGAGTTCCCAGAGACTAGACACTAAAGAAGATGTCCTTGGCAGATTAATTTAGCCACGTTCTCACTAAGAGTTGCTGTGGTAGGTATAGCTAGACCCCTCCCCCCCCAAGCTGTGCTAACAGTGGTCGAATGCACAGCCATTTATTCCCTCACTTTCCCTGCACATAATATTGGAGCTGCTTTGGAAGTGTACAGACAACCCTAGCACATGTATGCTAATGTATGTAGCATGAAAGCTTTTTGGCAGGGACCTTTGTGTATGACTTTGTCTGTTGTCCTGAGTATATTTTGAATAATTTGTCTGGAAGCCTATCTTATTGGCCTCTCTTCTGTGTAAACATAAGTGATGAGATTAAATGGCCACCCAGCCATCCTCGATGGCATTTTAGCCTCCCTGACCATGACTATGCTCTTGCTTAAACCTTTCAGCTCTGCTGCCTGGAAAAACTGCCTTGCTAGAACAAACAGCTGTTCCACTTCCCTGAATAAGAGATCACAGGCTGGTGACAGTGGAACTCTGACTACAAGTAATATTATCATCAGGGCTTATCCCAGCATCCACATCAAAAAGGAATGTTTTTTCCCTTCAACTGTAAAGTACACAATCTAAAGACATGCACCATCTCAGAATGTCATCAATCTACCAGAACGTATACTAAAAAGGACCACTTTATACGTTGCCTGTCAAACTGCAAGTTTTTAATTCATTTTTGCCAAGGAGACATTTTACTGTCTATAGCTATACATGTGCAAGATTCTACAAATTAAATAGGTGGTATGTTCCAAAGTATCTTATAGCATCTGTACTCTCAGTGTGGTGTAACCTATGCTATCATTCCAAAGGTGCGCAATAATGGTACATTACTGTGATTAGGAAATTAGTGCTGGCTGGCAGTAAACACTTAGGTATCATTTTTTTTTTTTTTTTTTTTTTTTTTTTTTTTTTCCCCCAATGCCTTTAGACTGCATCTTTCATTTTATTATATTAGTACCTACATTTATCTTATACTACTGGCTATGCCAGCTGAGTAACAAAGGTTACTGGAGTGACCAGATATATTGTTTGTGGAGAAAAATATATCTATAAGCAGAAAACCACAGTTAAAGTTGTCTTAAATTATAGTTTGCTCTGAAATTGGCCCAGAATGTGGGTCTAGTATTTCCAGTGTCTGCCAGCACATAAGTAGCACCATTGCATTCAGGTGGTTATTGGAAAGTCATAAAGTAGTGATTAAAACAAGGGTGTCTTCTTCCTACTATGAGATAGACTGACTTTTTGTGGTTTTCCATCCTTTATACCAATCTTGATCAACCTGAGTGTCCATTTTTAAGATTAAGTACTTGATAGTAGTTCCTACTGACTGATTAACTCCAATTCTGGAGCCAATCTTCATTCTCTTTTGTTAGAACAGCTGTTTAGGACCACAGTGGATCTGTAAATAGCTTGATTACTTCCATATCTGGGAGCTGTTTTCTTACCTGTTAATGAGTGATTATCTTTGTTATGCTGTTAAAATCCCTTTTCTCAGCTATGAGATACCATGAAATGTAATCTGTTAAGGAATAAAAAACTGCAAAGGTCTGGAAAGTACTTTGGGGACTACAGGCCTACCCTGTGACACTTTTCAAAGATCCTAATGTCATGGTTTCTGGTTTGCCTGAAACATGGCCAAATTGGTTCCCCACTACATTGACATGCTCTTGAGGTCATGCTATTAAGCACCCACCAGCCTTGTGCTGACTGAAAGCTTGCAAGGCCATATCCTCACTTCCCCACATCCACATCCACATCCCCACGTTCACAAGTGAACCTGGCCTGTGTCAGGACTAAAAATTAGTAGCTTTCAGACAATTCCATGGCCCTGCTAGACTAGCCCCTGCTAGTCTCAGTCCTATGACTTCACCCTTCAAATGGCCATCACAACCTCACCACAAGCACCTGCCACCCCACCACATTTCTTTATCTCTTCCTTAACTCCCTGGTCTCATCCTTTCAGGTTTTCCCTGGTTTGCCTTATGATGGTGCCACCCACTCCTATTGTCAACATCTGCTGCCTTCTTGTCTGCAGGCTGCTGATGGCCATCCTGTTGTGTTTCTTCCACAGCTGATGGGCCCAGCCTCTCGGGTAGGGGTCCAGGAAGCAGGAAGCAAACAAACAGGCCAACTTCAAAGCAGACCTCAGCAGTCTGCCTCAGCCCCCAGCTTCCCCTTCCCATCTGCTGACAATGAAAGAAGTTCCCTCTAGGGAAATAAAGGGCTTCAGAACTTTACCCCCCATGGATGTGTAGCTGCACGCTGAGTGCCTGTTTTGTCTTCTCCCTCTTCTCTGTCAGGGATAACAGGAGAGGGAAGGCTGGAGACCTTTTGAAGGAAAACCAGGGCTGAATATTTGCTGTGTGTTGCAGCTGTTGCCTAAATTCCACTACCAAACACGACTCTAAACTCTGGGTGCTAGGCCCAGTAAAGGTCTTAACTCCCTAATGTTGCAGATAAATTAACCATAGGCTGCTCAATCAAAAATCACAGCACTGAAGATTCCTACTCAGCTGTTAACTGTGGATATGCCAGTCACCATAAGCACAACCTGATGATATGTTGGTCCCCAGCAGCCTTCAGCTGTGCATCCCTAGGGCAACAGCAGACTTAATTGCTCTGAGAGGCTCCCGATGGACCTCAGTAAGAACTGGCATGGAGCTAGAAAGTCTGTTTTACCTTAGGCTAGGGAGTTAAATTTGCTCAGGAACATTTCCAGACACTGTCAAATCCACACAGAGTAGCCTATCCCCTATTGGGATAGGAAAGCTACCTGTTGGGCATGGCCACTCAAATGTTCACATTTCTGAGCTGTGCATGGAGATATTTCTTGGGCACAAGCCAAAACTGTGCTGTGGATTGTGTTACCAGTTTAGCAATCCACACAGCTGACTGGGGGCATTTCACAGCATTGTTTCATTTATTACTGTAGAGGTAGCCTATCTTCTAGACTGTTGGCCTTGGTTTGGTACCTAGCCAGGAACATACCTAGAAAATGCATTTGACCATGACAGATATTCATGTCTTTGCTAATTCCTTTTAGTCAGAGCACTCTTGTTTTTTATGAGTGCTTTGCATTCTCATTGTGTTGTATGAGGATACCTGCAGATACAAAGGAATTTGCAAACCTATGTCCCAGCTCCAAGAACAAGTCCTTCTTCAGGTTAAATGGGAGCTGTGTCTGATAAAACTTATATTTACAGCTCTTGGGGAACTTATGTTACTGTACAGAAAAGAAATAATGATTAACGCAATAGAAAGAGATGAGAGAAAAAAGCAAAGAATATGTCAGGGGAAATCCCCAGGTCCTCTTTCCTGCTGCCGATATAATTTCTATATTTTGCTTTAAGCAATTGCTACAGTAAGCACAGAGTTATTATGTAAAACAGAAGAGCAGCCTGATTATACCACATCATAATTTATAGTAAAAAGATGTAAGGACTGGGACTCCCAAGAGAGCAGAGACATCCCCATGTAGATTTCAGGATGCTTTTGCATCACGGCATTTTATACATATCCTATCTTAAATGCTGGTAGGCATGCAGCTACTGTGCACGGTGACATAATACTGACTGCTTGGGATTCTCTGGTGATCTTCTGATTCTGTAGGACTATTTCAATTCCATTATGTTACTATGATCCCAATTAGGTTCTCAGAATTTCAGTATTACAATGCACATCCTGATGGATCTAGCCCTCAACCCATAATAGAAAATAAAGAGCCAGATTCTGATCTTATTTAATACTTGAGTAGTTTTAGCTTCTCTTTTTTTTTTTTAATGAGATAATAATCTGGCCTCCTGCCTTTTCATAGTCCTACCATATTGCAATTTTCACTCATTAGGTTTAAATAAACACCAGCTTAATACTCAGTAAAACAGTTCTACTTTGAGAGAAAATCATCAACTTGCAACCCAGCTCATGGCTTTAATGTCTATATATTTGGCACTTTACCAAGTCTAGAAGGCTACAGTTAAAGTAAATATAAAGAAATAAAAACAAATTTTCAAGACCTCTAAAATAAGAGGTCCCATAAAATATATTTTTCAGTTGCAGATTTTCTCTCTCAAATAAATAACTAAATAAACTAGCTCCTTAATTCTGCTAAGATTGCATGTCATGATTTTTAAGCCAGAATTTCTGGGATGACAAGTAAAAAAGACTGTTGTCCTTTGGAACAAGAAAACACAACAGTGTTCAGATGGTAACCTCAGAGGTAAACAAGGTAGACAGAAAGAGGACATTTCTCTCCTTAGCTGTTAACTGTGAATCTTTCCAAGGAATAGATTGACCTCAATCAGTGCTAGAGTGAGCCACACTTGAGAGATTAAAAGCCCAAAGTGCTGACTGCAGGCACATGACAGTTTTAACATTTTAAACTGATATTTCTTATGAACAGGCTAGAATTTCACAAGACAAGCACATAACAAAGTGTGATCAACCCAGTCCAGCATAACCAAAGGCCAAGTATAAATCAGACGGAATAGGAACATGAAGTTGCAATTTCTATACCACATTTTACTTCTCCTCAAGGCTAAAAGCCACAGGAGAAGGTACTTTCTAGATTTCTCATTTTTGAATTAATCTTGACAACCAAAGCAATCTTTCAGATGTTCCTTTTTGAAGTAGGATCCTTGTTACCAGGGCAGAGCTTCCAGTCAGGTTCCAGACATGATAGAAATATATTTAATCAGTGCATGCCAACAGGGATTGTAGCTACAGGTAAAGCTAGAAGTTGGGCAAAATGGGATTTTCTTACAGTTTTTTTACTTATTAAGGCAGGGGAGGATTGATATTGCTCCCCATTACATTTTTAAGCCCCTCTTATACTAAGTATAAGAAGTTTAAGCATACACCTTGCATTTCCATTCTCACATTGTTTGTATCACAGGCTATTGTATCCACTTCTAATGAAATCTGTCTCTGTTTTTGTCATTTGCTTATTTGTTCACAATTTTTAGAAATAAAATATTTAACACTCCTTAAAGATTCACTCAGTACTAGTGGCTTTCCCACTACTACTTTGCATTGATATTAGAAGTGTCATCTTCTAAGAAAATCAGTCTTTTTCAAGGTACTTTGTACTTTGCAACAAGAAAAAGACTGAAAGAAGTTGTTGGTCTCTCTAGGAAGAGAGAGAGACCAACAACTAAACTCTAGCATACATGTTAGTATTTCAGGTTCCAGTAATATAATGGAAAAGATAATAACTTCAAAACAGATGGGCACACAGTAACCCACACCCACACAGTAGACCATAGTGGACCATAGCCCAAACACTGTTTTTCTGTAAGGTTACAGTTCTCCATGCGAAAAGCAGTAGTGTGGCTCAGTTTAATATATAAGCCGATTCTGCCACCTACCGGCAATTTGCTAAGAAATTGGTAAAAATTCTGGTGAATTATAAACGTGATAAAAATGAAGCAGGATATGTTTGTATTCAAAAATTCCATCTGAATGATCAGCACAAAAAAAAAAAAAAAAAAAAAAAAAAAACAGTCTATCAAGGATCGTTCTCAACATTTCAAGATATTTTTCTTTAGTATATCATCAATAGAATGAAAATTCAGTCTTGTTTATTTCAAGCGTTATTTCTATTTTAATTTCTAATGCTTTTACTAAATGTAAAACTGGCAAGAACAAGCAAACAAACAAAAACAACAACAAAAAATACCCAACCCAGTAAAAATAAGAAAAAACAGATTATATTAAAATATTTGGGTCTCAAAATAATAATAATAATAATAATAAAATATTTATTTATTTATTTTACTCTCTTACAATTTTGCAGTTCAACTAGCACGTTCTCCTAACCTCTTTATTGATAAAACTCTCTATACATTTTTCTAGTCCTTTCTGACTTATTTTTCAGGCTACAAAATGTATTGTCTCCTCTTTAGCAGGCATGCCTCTTCAAAGCACCAATTAAACAACATAACATTTTCTTACCTTGCAATCAGGAGCAGCGATGCTCTTAAATTAATTTAAATAAATAATATTTTTTCTATGTAGATTTTACTGCCTTTTTCATTCAATATGTAGAAAATCTGGCTGATGCTTTATGCACTAAAACTGCCAAGGTATATAATGAGCTTGTAAGAACTACAGCTCTTAGAAGCATGACCCAGAAAATAACTTTTGAGTGGGAATTGTACTTGAGAGGAATGGGCTATGAAAGGAAAAGAGCTGTAGGTCAATATAAAGCTCAGACAGTGTCACTGACACTGGTCCAATTTAGAATAGTCCAGGCTAACCCTGTTTTCAGGACGATTTTGCGGTCTTCCTTCCTCAACATTATATGCCTTTTACAATCATTCTCCAGAATAGTTTGTGGGATTGTTGGCAGCATATGGTAATGCTTTTGTTGATGCAAACCAGAAAAGATGGTTTTGTTCCATGGTAGTTTTAGTCCTTCTAATAATTTCTACTTGTAGATGCACAAAAATTGTGGGTCTAAGGTCTGGGTTTTAAGCTAACATGTACTGGAGAGTGCTTGCTGAAACAAATCATGGATATACTGTAGCAATAACATTTCAAGATGCTAAACCTTAACTTTTTGTAGGCATTACTTCTATATTTGGGGTTAAACTGTAGGCCCTTTTAATGATAAAGAGAGACCCTCTGATGCCTGTATAACCTGTGACTCTACTCATACGAAACTGTGACATCTTTCTGACAGCTAGGTTATTCCAGAGCCCATGTAAGCCCAACAGTCTGTATAAGACGAATGAGTAGATTTACCGGAAGTGAATCACACTGGGTGAAATCCTGTACACCATGTTTTTTCCAGCTCACCAGAGGTTGATTTTTTGAATAAGGCAGCAAACAGCTCCCCAAGATTTTCTTTTGTGTAGGGAACACATTGAATAGAGAGGAGAAAAAAAAAAAAAAAAAAAAAAAAAGGGATTCCTCAGTATCCTCTGGCTGCATGCAATGTAATGATACATTACACTAGGGCTAGAGGTACAGATCCTTTCTCAGATGTTCCTGGCATGCTGCAGATCCTGAAGGACTTAAAAAATGTTGTTCTGGGGCTTTTTAAACATGGTATAACTAACAGCTGGTCCTCTAATGATGGACAGCAAAGTTTCCTCTCTCCATGTATCTTGGGGCTTCCTTTGGCAGGAAACTCAGCACAAAATTGACAACAGCAAAAGCAAATGTGAAAATTCACCATAGAAAATATTAAGCACTTACTTGCATAAAAGTGTGAGGAAAAACAAACAAACAAACAAACAAATAAGCAAGACCCCTTCAAGGTTTATACCAAAAGCTAATGCTGAAACCTACAGTTCCAGCTTCCATTCCTTTGAGGCTGTATCTAGAGTTTCTGGGTTAATCCCCAAGAGATAAACTCTGTGGTTGAAGACAGTTCTAGGGCAGTGAGATACAGATACTAACCACACTGTTCAAGGTGAAAGCTGCCAAGGGAAGAAAAACATAGTATTATCAGATCTGCATCTCATGTGGATACCCTCTGCAAAGGATGTGACTAAAATACATGAGACTATGACTGCCCTGTGATGCAGAACCTGCCTCTGAAGACACAAGGTGATCTAAAAATGTAACTAGGACTAGTTTTATATCATAGAAGTTCAGGTATCCAGGGTATAGTGTACTCCACACACATAGGTTTCATTATGGAATACTTTATCACATAATCCACCTTGAAATTGTCATTTTAACTTTATAGCCTGATGAATTCAACAGATAGTTGTAGAAGACCTGGCTTATTTCTGCCTACTTTATTTTCCTATCAGGAAACGCAACTTCAGCACACAACTTCAATGCATTTTTCATTTTCTACTCCTCTGACTCACCCTCACCTGAAAAGGAATATATGAGATTAGAAAAATTAAAACATTGGTACAAAGAAAACAAGTCGGGATCAGCTCAAACCAGTGGAGGAGATTACTCTTGTCAGTAATGCTCATATTCTTATCACACACAGGATAAAAAGGTGTAGTGCCATATCCATTTGTCCTTTTTGATTGATACCAGGGAGGTCAAGACTTTTCCAATATGTTAACATTTGAATGACATCCAAAGAACACTAACAGCTCCTGTGGAGATCATGAAAACCTGCAGGTGGGATTGGATCAACAGGGATTTTCAACGCTCAGCATGGATGATGGAGAGGTGGAAAGGGAGGCCACACCAATGGGACACAGAGGTTACAGGATATAGTTTAAAACAGATGGTTTGGAACTAGACTATTGCTATTTTAACCAGTTTCCAGTGCTGTATTTGGAAATGCAGTAGAGAATGACAGCAGTATCTACTAAGTCTATCATGTGTATTCCTTTAGTATGTCATGTGTGATTTCAAGGAAGGCCAAAATGTAAACCAGGGATGTTAAGCCTAATATTAGATACATTGACAAGAATATCTCCCATATGACATGATTTTTAAAGTTTTGAAACAGCCTTGGGAATGGTGCAGAAAGCAAGCAGGGTAATTTAATCTAAAGAGAACATGACAAGCGATGAGTATGCACTAAGATTACAGAAAAGGATAAACCACAAAATCAGCCAAAAGAGAAAAAAAAATCTTTTTAATTACAGACTTAAACATAAAAGTGCACATACATTATTGGATTGTTTTTGTAACTGTTTCTAATTTGCTAACCAGAATATTACCTTGCCTTTGCAAGAATTACTTTATTTTCTTTTTCAAATTGAAGTCATGTGAAATGTGAGTTCAGGCAGCTTTACCAAACACAAAATGTATTTGTCAGCATTGATATTGATAAATAATTCAGACGGGACCTTTTCTTTAGCCCTGTGCTAACTTTAAGAGTTTGACTGCCTCCATACTGTTAAACCCTCTAAGTCTCCAAAGCTGGATGCATGAAAATGGCCTTTGGGAATGGTTCATGGTCCATACCCACCCCTGGGTGTCTGAAAATTACTTGTTGTCTTGGCCCAGGCCTGAGCCAGAAACTATTCTGGCAGTTCAAGATACTCAGGTTGCTGAGAATACTCCCTGACACTGTTTAATTAACTATTATAGACTGTACAAAGCAACACATTTTTCCTGAAAGTTTTTGAAGTCCCTGTTATTAAGTAAAAAATTAGGATGTATTTCTACCAGTCTCCCATGATTAGTTTGGAGACAGTCAGCTGCATCTCCTGATAGCTGTTATTCTCTCTGCCTTTCTGTGAGGTGGCAGGAAGTGGAGGCACCAGCCACACTTCAGGAATCTCGCTTTCATCACAGCATCAAATAAATCCGAGAAAATTGACAGCAGAAGTCTTCCAGGTATTAATCAAAGAACATTTGCTGCTTGTAGAAATACAATTCGTTACATAATCCCTACAGAATTGCAAGAGACATTTCCTGTGATGAATTTGTGCATGAGAAGTAGTAACACTCCAGCCAAGTCATGTCAATGTCTTTGAGGCCCATGCTTGTTTTCAGTGACCTTATAAGCAATAGGCTTGTTAAAGCTATACAGCAAACAAACTGTCAACAGTAACATAAATGACTTTGTTGAGTAGGTGTTTGGTTGGAGTAGATGGCTCCACAGAGATCACATGGAAATGAGATTGCATTATGTGTCAACATGGTCTACATATCTGGAGAAGAAGCCAAAAACTTGAGTGCTTCCTTGAAACAAATCCAAACTTCTCAATTCATAATCTAACACAGACTGATGTCATCACAGCAACATAATATCTTGAAAAAGTTTCCAAGTCCTACTGTATCAGAAATCGTTGGTATCATATGTGTTTAGCTACTACTTTTTAAAAGCTGTGCTGGAATAATTAGATGAAGAGACATAAGAAAGAAATTAACTGAATATTTTTAAATTCAGGGGAGATTTTGCCTGAGTTTAGGAATTGATTTAGTTTGAAATAATTTTTCAGACAAACCTAATGAGATTTTATAGTGCTGGCATTTACAAGATAATTTTGTATCATATTCAGCTGTCAGACAACTGTTTTTTTTTTTTTGTTTTTTTTTTTTTTTTTTTCATCTGGGATTTCAGGAGGAAGAGACAGCCTCTGCTGGTGGTGTTTTATATATTACAAAATTTTCTTCAGCTAATATATTCAGTAGCAACTTCCATTATTTTGTTATTAGTGTTTGCTAGTGTGCACTGTTACCATGACAGAAAATTCAAGGTGGAGAACATGTGATGGCTACTTCATCTACTTATTAAACATAGGCAAACCACTCCAGCAGTAGACGAAAAGACATGCTTTCTGCTGTGAACCCTCAGAAACACATGTTGTTTTCTTCTGATGGTAAAAAATGCCTAAAATGAGAACCTTCCAATGTTGAGTAGCTTGTACTATCAAGCAAGGCTTTGAACCTCTTCAGTATTTTTCAACCAGGAACAATTTTTGTACCTTCCTCATTAAATCGCCAATGTCTGGAAGAAAATGATGGAGCATGTATATAATTGGACAACCAAAATGCTTTGCGTGACCATTCATGTTGTCTTTCTAGACTTCATAAACACCTTAAGATAGTAAACAAATATATATACCACGTCTTTCTTCATTCCTACATGGTATAACACAATACATATCCTGATATGACAATCTAGTTTTGCATTTTAGGAGATACTAAAGGAAATTATAAAAATTAGGTATAAGGAATCATTTAAACATTATTAGTTTGTGAACTTCCTCCAATCAATTTTCTGAAACGTTGCCCAGCTGTGTCAAACACTGAACTGTTCAATTTTTTTTTCCATCTTTTCTGTACCATCCACCAGAGGGTGTCGGGAATCCACACTGGCTTCAACCAGACCTAAAATTGCCACTTAGTTACAACAGGACTGCAATAAGCCTTTCCTTATTTACAAATAGGAGTATCCATATTCCTTCTAGGTTAAGCAGTCGGCTCTTGTGAAAAATGGTCAGTGTAAAATATTACAAGCTAGAAAAACCAAAAGCTATTTATAGCTCTATATAGAAATAATAGCCTGAAATAGTCAGTCTGAACTAGACAAGCCAGACTGAAAACCCTCTGTATGTGACATATTACTATGAGATGTGACAGACAAACTGATTTTAAACCATTCAGTCAGTGTTTTGACTATTATGGTTGGTTGAATATTTTCCAGTTAATATAGAATTATTCTCTCTCAAATCATTATTATTAGCAGTAGTACTATTTCTACTGCACTCAAGGGCTTGGTTATTCTCTTTCTCTCTTTCTTTCTCTCTTTCTTTCTCTCTTTCTTTCTCTCTTTCTTTCTCTCTTTCTTTCTTTCTTTCTTTCTTTCTTTCTTTCTTTCTTTCTTTCT
>NC_048895.1:43789743-43848842 GCF_011077185.1 Oxyura jamaicensis | reverse complement strand
TTTCTTTCTTTCTTTCTTTCTTTCTTTCTTTCTTTCTTTCTTTCTTTTTCTTTTCTGTTTCCATAGTGTAAAACTGAAATCAATTCTATTCAAGTTAACAGAGCTGGAACTGATGTGTCCCCAAAAGAGATCACATTTGCAACCTGACTGCCAAATCTTTACACATCAAAGATCCATGAGTTTCTTCTCTTTTTAATAAAAAATGTTAAAGTGAACAGATTATACACTTAGAGCAAGATGCCAGACTAAACATGAACTATAGAGGTGTGGTTGCTCTCCAGCTTTTTAGCTCAAGCCCTTTCCACCTCACCGTCTTCTTTACCTTGAAGTGGATGAAATGTTTTAGCACTATTTCTGTCTCCTGTAGTCTCTTTTCCCCTTTCAACCTTTCTGCCAGTGTCTGCGGAAAGGTACTTATTTTCAGGCAGTGTGGAGAAACTAAATGTCTCTACAGACACATTAAAGATGTTTTCCCCATTAGAAGGTAGATATGCTAGCTTGCCAAGGAGAGACAAAGTGTATAAAAACTACACAACTTTGTAGGTTACAAGGCAACGTAAGGCAGCCTTCCTCACCACAGGGTACATCTGTCCAGAATTCCCACATTGACATGTTGATACTTTACTCACCAAGAAATTCAGGCATTAGGAAAACATTTTTCCACTATTATTCATTGAAGACAGAACTGTTGTTCAAATTTGTAGCCCAAATTGAGGTCTTCCCTAAGCCTTCACAGGATAAATAAATAAATAAATAAATCTTATAACTTCAATATTTCCTTGTTTCAGTTCATCCACTAGTGTACTAGATGTACACACCCTTCCTGCTCCAGCTGTGCTGGCTGAGGACCTTGTTGTTACTAGCCCAATGTCAGCTGCACAGCATCACCTAAGATCACCATGCCTTCAGATCTGCCAATCAAGCATAAAGTGTGATGACTCCCTGCTCTACTTCAGTCTGAATTAGCCAACTGGCAAGGACACAGTATTGAAATAGCTTCAGCAGCTCTGGATCAGTTTGACTGGAAAAACCTAGGGAACATTTGTAAGAGTTATTTTGTTAGAAAAGCAGAAGTAGTGGGAGTCCTGATGAATATTTTAAGGTGGTCTGATAATGAAACTACACAGTTGCACCTAGAGAAGGACATGAGTCAGGAGAGATGGAATTTGCAAAGCCCATTACATGAGTAGGACACTTATATGAAAGAGAGGACTGGACTGGAGAGGAGAAGGGACGTATCTTAAAAATAAGAATAAAAAATTCAGCATGTAATGGTGAAAAAAAGTTAAGTCTTCACTATTATGCTGGTGCTTCAGAGTTTGGAACAGATGTTTCTTGTTATGTTCTATTCTGAACTCAAAAGTACAGTCAAAGAGTCAGGTTTCTCCTTTATCAGAAAGGTGAAAGAGGAATTTCCAAATACCTAAAAACATTGAAGTCACTTGGCCATCATATACATGTTCAAACAGCAGAGAAAAACAAATATTTTTCATACAAAAAGAATAATATTAATGTTAGATTAAACCAATAGTAGACTTTTTCAAGTCCGAAGAAAACATTCCTTAGGATAATTAGTTGCCAAACAGAAGTCACTGAATAGTTTCTTGAACAGTTCAGTTTATAATTAATTTAAACTGATTGATTAACAGAGTTAGTAGTGAGATTCTGCTCATTTGTTCTAAAACTAAATAATATTAATTAAAAACATCATCATCAACAAACAACAAAAGTTTCCATCCTGAATACAGAAGTGTTCTGTTTATGTTCATGAATCATTTAAACTCTGCAAGGACATTTATGTGATTAAAGCAATAAAAATAATAATAATAAAAAAGCTAAAACCTATGTGTCAGTTTAATATTATTTCTGTGTCTATTTGACCTAATCTGGAACTGTAAACAGTATTGCAGTCAAATGACTATTACAAAGCATTATTGTTGGACGCCACTGGGGTGGTTTGTGTAGGAGAAATTCTATATCTAAATATGTCTAATACTGAAGCATAATGTGAATTTCTTGCATTTATTTTATTTATATTATGAGCACTTTTGTATACTTCACCTTACACTGTAACATTCCCTAAGCAATATAGAAATAGTGCCATGTGTTACTCTGGCCTAATATATCTTCCAAATAACAATAGGTAATTTTTACAACAAAATTAAATAAGTATTGAAGCCATGAAGGGCTTTAATAATGTCAACTCAATCTTTTATTTTTATGCTGTTTTACATGGGATTTTTTTTTTTTTTCATAATAAATTATATTATTACCTTGGTGCATAAAACAAAAACAGTCTAAAGTTTCCTTCAGCCTTTGAAGGTGACGTTTTCACCCTTGTTATGCATTGTATGAAGAAAATGAAAAAAGTCTTAGACTAAGGAAGGGGGAAGATTAAATCTTTTTGGCCATAAAATATACTAGATTTTCAGAAAAAAAGCTACAATGCATCACAGGAATGCCCTGCAAAGATTATGGGAATTATTTTACTCCACCTCTCTGAGGACACAGTATATTTGGTTTCTATCAATAGTCTGCAAGACTCTGTATAAGTCCAAATCATTTCAGCTTCTGAGTTGCTCCATCCCCATAGCTTCATTAATGAGTTTCCATGTTCATATGTTCATATAAGAAGTTAGCAAAAAATTTTGGCTTCATCTTAAGACCAGTCAAGAAATGAAAAATGGGGCTCTAAGAAAAGCAGATTGGTTGGAGAATCAGGAAAAAAAGGTCCTTCTTCAGGTCCCACCCACTGGAGCACATTTTCCAAGTGATGCTGAGCAGAAGACTGAGGGGAGCAGAAGGAGAGAGTATGCCAAGTTGAGCAGGGCTGTGGGCTGGTGGTTTGAGTTAAGCCCACAGCTTGCTGTAGCTAAAAGTCACTCTATACCTTCTTCACCCTGTCCATAACTCCATACCATTTCCATCACATTGGTCCTGGCACCCTCCCACCTCACAGCGAACTGGAGAAACACTGGTTTTCTGCTTCAGGAGGAAACTAGTCCTACCCACAGGTAGGTAAGTATTGCCCTTTCTGCTAGGGTAGGAAGGCTGCTTGCAGGGCCAGACAAATGTGGATGCCTGTAAAGGGAGGCAGGAAGAGGCCAGGCGAGAGGTGATGGGACCTTCTTGCAGGTGGGGTGGAATAGCTATGTCCTTCAACAACATTTCAAGACACAGAGGAAAAGCAGCAGTTAAGACTGTATGCACTCATTTGTCTACAGCCACTATGGAATAAATCCAGATCTTGTCCATTGTAAATCCTATGATTCCCACCATAAAATCTTTATAAGAGCTTGACTTGTTCCTTTGGAAGAGATGTGCTTGTAAGTGAAACACTGGAGTGTGTAAGATACTTTTATTTTAAGGGAGCTAAATAAAAGTACTTACTGGCTTCTGTGGCTCCCCCTGCCCCTGATCTCAAGAGGTAGTTATTCATTTCAAGTATCTTTCAATATTTCAAATAAACATACTTAACAGCAAAATTGCTGCAAACTTATTGAGTCCTAAGGGCTGAGGACAGGCAGTTCCCAAGGCTTCTAAATCATGGCTGAACTAGATTTTAATTAAAGCTGCATGAACATTTCCAGAATCAGTTCAAGTGGAGTTAAGGAACATTTTTGAATCAGAATTATAATGAGTGCTTTTTCAGGCAATGAAATTAAAACTTTGGGTACAAAGTCATCATATTACTCCTTAGTGAAATCTTGATGCAAAAGCAAAGGGAATTTACAGGGTCAGCAGGTTCCTGAACAGTGTCAAAATGATATATGTAATTTTTGTTTGACAGAGATGGAAATCAACTTGCAGCCAGGATAGAGTAGACATGAGTGAAAATGGTATTTTTTTTTTCCTTATTATTAATGCTGGAATTTAGAATTCCCTATTGATAAAAAGCCTTGTACATTTGGAGATTCTACAGGAGCTCAAGTCCTTTGTATAAAAACAGTATTAATGAACAAGGAGAAGATACAGCCTGAGCACTAACTCGGAGTGTTCTAGAAAAATTTCATGGCTAGAGAGATTTCTTTAGCAAACTTTTATTAGACTGAACATCAGAGCTGTTGAAGATGAATCAAGGCAAGGCTTTGATCAAGAAGGATACTATGAAACTTATATTGAGATCATCACCTGAAACAATCTGAATGTTATTACATTTCTTTCTCACTTAACCGGGTATTCTTTGAGTTCTTTTTCTTCTTCATGTGAACAAAGCTGAATTGGTAACCAAACCTGATTTTAAATAGCTTGTGAAATGTTACGATGTTAAAATTTATAGCATGACAATGAGTAACTATTATAGATCTAACACTTGGGGGGGGGGGGAGGGAGAAGGAGGAAGGAACCTTTTCAAATTCCATAAGCCAATTTCAAGCAAAGCCAGAGGAAATTCAGACATAAGGTCATAATTCTGACATTGAAACAGAGATCTGGATGGAGAGACCTTCAGAGTTCAGAGTTCCAGCTACTGCAAATCTCACTCTTATGCTCCATGCTGTTCCAAGGAAACACTAATAGACTTCTTGCCACCTCATTCAGGGCTGTGTTTTTTTCCTTGAGACATGGACACTTGAAAAGTTAATTTTATCTGCATCTGATCCATTTTTGCATAGTTGCAAAGAAAAGGAAAATGTAAAGAAGCTGTTTCAGACATCTCTGCCCAACTTGAATATTTTCTTAAATTTTATATACTTGCCAAGTTGTCTACATTCTGATTTTCAATGTTGTATCCTCCAAGAGATCTCTCAGCATGGTCTTTAGTCTCAACACACTTCATCTTTTTGTTTCATGTTGACCTCCTAAGATGCATACATAGCTGATGATAAGAAATTATCATTACAACAGTGGGAAGCTCTGGTGTGTTCATGGAAACCTGCTATAGCTTCATTATTTAATTTCATTTACTCTAGTATTTTGGCAAATACTTTAGAAAGATGTGAACAACATATCCCATCAGTAGCTGAAAAATAATTAAATGCCACAGAATTTTTTTAAAGGCCTTTAAAATGCAAATATACTGCATTTTGGACCATTAAGAACAGAATATCATGGAACTTAAATTCTATCATTAGTGACAGAATATGACATTCCTAGAGATATCTGATGAACAGTGACCTATATAAACTGATATTTGATACAATTAATACAATTTTATACTTTTTTTTTTTAATCCATAAATTTCTTCTAATCTTTTATAAAGCGGGCAATTAATCTCTTTCTTCTTGAGCACATTACTGAAGATACTCTGGGAGCAATTGCAGTATTTGAAAATAGAAAAGAATTAAATCTTGAAGAATAGCTCAAAAATGAAACTGTTAATTCCATAAAAATTATACAGTACTCTTCCAGCTTGCAGCTACTTAGAAGCAGTCCTAAGACACAGCTGTTGAGAAAACTAAGATAACGTAAAAGAGCAGTACATAGCAGCCCATTTGTGCATCCTGATTAAGCTTTACACATTAACCAAAAATAAAAGGGAATCTGGTAACAGAAATATCCAACAGAAGAAATTGCAAATATTTTCCAATGAACTCTTCAGTAAAACTTATTGAATTTACTGTCATACAATGTACTGACATTTTTCTGAGGCAAATTTTTTAGAAACCATTGGATGTAGCCTAAAAGCAGTTACTTTTTTTTTTTTTTTTTTTTTTTTTTTTTTTTCAATACAATTAGAAAACCAACTAATCCTTATGTTTCCAAAGACAACCTAAATTCAGTGACTGAAGTTGGGAAAATATTTTCATCAAGGCACCAGATAGTACTTCCATCCAATGACAGAAAAAGTTCAGCTTTCATGTTGAACAAATCTTCCTAAACTGGAGACTGAATAGCAAGAAAGAAATTCTGGAAGCAACTGTTCAAAAACATACAGATTTCACCTAATGTGAGAATGAATTTTTATAAGCAGTCACTTCAAGGCTTTACTGAGGTAACAGAACAAAAAAGTACAGTTCACATAGGTGTGATTTACCTTCCTTCAAGGCTTATGTGTGAACAAATCATGCTGTTATAAAACATTGTTTAGGACCAAAGGAAATATCACACTTCGTATTGCATCTGGTACTATTTGCATAGATCTTTGCAATTATGAGTTGTAATAACCTGCTTATGACAGGAAACCAATCCCTTTTGAATTGAAAAAACTAATGGAATAATGGAATAATAAACAAACAAAAAACCTACAACAACAACAAACTAGCAATAACCTACTCAAAGGAAAAAGCAAAAAATAAATTAAAATAAATAAAATAAAATAAAATAAAATAAAATAATAAAATAAAATAATAAAATAAAATAAAATAAAATACCACTTTTCAGATAGTCTCTACTGAATCTATTCACCTCTGGAATACCTCTTCAGTAAATTTACTAGCTTTTTTGTTTACTACTATGCCACTCAATTACAGTGGTGCAATCCTAATATTTCTTTCTTCCCAAAGTGAAGCTGGTTCTGAAAATAGCAGGGTTTTTTTTGTTTGTTTGTTTTTGTTTTTCCTGCTGTTGTGACTCATGGTAATCTGCCCCTGATAAAGGGTTGTATTGCTCTTCATTTGAGATCAATATTTAATAATGAAGATACCACAAAGTAGTCAAAATTAGCTTAGTGGTTGGTACAAGAACCCTATTCTCTCTGTTAGGTTAGCAGTTTCAGGCAGGCTTACTTTCTATGTCTGGAATAAGAGAAATTCTGGGCACATTCTCACAATATTCCTTTTAGGAGTCTTAAAAACTTACTAGATAATCTTGGGTCCTCTTCTGATCTTTTGGGTATGTCCTTCTCCTTTTTCACTGACCTTGCTCACCTTGATGATTGAATTGCTGATGTCCCTTCTGAGAAAGAATGTGATTTTTCCCTCTTGGGTATTTTTGTCAGCTGTCTAGGGACAGCTTTTTGTGCCTAGTTAAGGAAGGATGTACTATGAACAGTAACAAAATTGTTCTCTTTCCTCCCATTATATTTATTTCTGTTTCATTGTTTTATCCTATTTCCAGACAGACTGCAGTCTATCAATGATGAGAGGAAATCTCTAGTCTACCAATCACTCTCATAAGTGTGGATGATCTTGCTGGTTGATGCCATGTTGCAATCAAGTCCTAGAAAAATGAGTTTTTAGAATGCAAAAATACAGGGTTATTGCACTCCAGCTACTGTTATGTTCAAAGACAATATTATCAAACTTAGGCAGTCTCCAGAGTCCAGGATGAAAGTACTTGTACAGCCTCTTTTTCTCTTTCCTTTAATCTGGATGACTGGCAAAACTGAACATTAATAAAGGTATGTGCATTGCTAACTTTAGGACAAGATTCAGCTAAAAATCTGGCTACATCAGATTTCTAAGAGCCTATCTCCTTTCACTGATTAAGAGTTTTCCTTGAGAACCAAATCCCTTATTAAACTTAAGTTGGCCTTTAACATTAAATTCCTTGTTGGTCTTTCTGTCTGTATGTCTTCAATGGCATCAATGTAATGTCTTCAATATTTTAGAAATTGTTCCTTTCTCATTGTTACACTACTGTTTGTATCACATGTGGGTATGTTCATTACCTATTATACTACTATGCCAGAGAAAACATGAGAAAGATTGAAAACTGAGTGACTGCTCTTACCTAATTCATATTAGCAGGATACTCTGTTTACTGGTTCCTAGTCTCTATAGAATTATAGAATCATAGAATGGCTAGGATTGGAAGGGAGCTTGAAGACCATCTAGTTCTAACACCCCTGCCACGGTGTCGTCAGGTTGTCCAGGGCCTCATCCAACCTGGTCTTGAACACCTCCAGGGATGGGGCATCCACAGCCTCTCCGGACAACCTGTTCAGTGCCTCACCACCCTCAGTGAAGAATCCCCTCCTAAACTCTAATCTAAATTTCCAGTCTTTTAGTTTAAAACCATTCCCTATCATTACCTGATTGAGCAAAAAGTTGCTGTCCATCTTATTTATAAGCCCCCATTAAGTATTGAAAAGCTGCAAAGAGATCACCCCGGAGCCTTCTCTTCTATATGCTGAACATCCCATTCTCTCAGCCTTTCTTCATAGCTGAGGTGCTCCAGCCCTCTGATCAACATTGTGGCCCTCTTCTGGACCCTTTCTAACACATCAACATCCTTCTCATGCTGGGGACCCCAGACCTGGATGCACTACTCCAAGTGGGGTCTCACAAGGTCAGAGCAGAAGGTGTCAATCATCTTCAACCTGCTGGCCACTCCTCTTTTGATGCAGCCCAGGATACTGTTGGCCTTCTGGGTTGCAAGTGCACACTGCTGGCTCATGTTGAGCTTTTGAGCTCAGTGTGAACTGCAGCTGGTGAACTTAATGTAAATCAGCTGAACTGATCAGATACCTTTACACAGTCAATGAAAGTGATGTTGATTTGAACTTTCTAAATCGTAATACAATTTATGATCTTCTGTCAGCATATATTTTAAACAGGACTTGCTGAATCTGAGTTCAGTTCCTTGATGAGCTCTGCATTGTTTCCCTTTCTACTTATTTATTTATTTATTTATAACATCATAATTTTCTTACAGCACAGTCATGCTGCACTTAAATTCTTCCAAGGTATGCTAATGGAATCCTGTATTTTCTCTCTTCGAGGAGTGAATACCCTTTCCTTTCTTTTTACCCCAGATTTCATTGATAAACTGTGTTAATTTCTTCTAGATCGTACAATCATGGAATGGTTTGTGTTGGAAGGGAACTTAAAGACCATGTAATTCCAACCCATTTGCCATGGGCACCTCCCAATAGACCAGGTTGCTCAAAGACCCATAGTGGTATTTTTTCCATCACTTTACCACATCTGAATCTAGAAATCATATCCCTGAGCAGCAAGTAGGTTTGTAAATGCATCACAAGCCAGAATATATAATTTTTCAGAAAAATAGTTCTAATGTTTAGCCAAATGTTTGATATTTGACATGAAGGGAAGAAAGAATATGACAACTTCCACTATAAATTTTTTGGGACGGGGAATATTTCAATTTTTCAATTTTTTTTTCTTTAAATTAAAAAAGATAATTTTATTCTTACATATTTATTTATCATTTAATCAGTTAGTAAATAGTGTTATTTCCCTGAAAGAAAAGTAGACAGGGAAAAATGTGTTTTTCTACAAGACATTTTTTCCCCTAGTGTTTTACGACAACACAGCTGCATCTAGTCCTTTCACAAAGCTAGAAGATGTAAGACTACATTATTCTGAAATCAAAAGTGGTACCTTTAAGGACTGTTCTCATGTTGGTAGCTGATGTTTATCTTCTCTCAAATTCGACATGTCTAATTTCTTTTTCAGTCAGTGCCAACACTGACACTTAAGATGATCCTTAAGATGATATCATGTTCCTTTATGCCCGTTATTGCATGCCTTATTTCCTGTGAGCTGTTGAATCAATCCTCAGTGAATAATGTTTCACATAAAGACTGTTTTTCATACAGTGCATGGAGATACAGACTGAGATATTTGCCAGCCAAAAGTAGTGTATCAAGGGAGGATAATCTTTACATCTTTGGGAAACATATTATTTTATTTTATGCTATTTATTTACATTTTAAAGAGGCCATCAAAAGTGGAAAAATCTAAATCTACACATTCACCTGACTATCATTCGGTGTGGGTTTTCATTATTTTTATTTTATTTTATTTTATTTTATTTTATTTTATTTTATTTTATTTTTATTTTTTTACATCTCTGTTATAGCAATGTATTTGCAGATTATTCATATTTTATGCTGTTTTTTGAGTTTAATTAGAGAGCTTTGGAATGATCTTGAAATGAATTATTTCATAAACCATGTGGAAAAGCAATCAAAGCTCTTTTTCTGAGATCATTGGCTCTCTGTTGTTTCTAATCCTTATAAATTACTTTGACAGTGAGACTGTCTAACAAAATAAATTTGATGATGATGCTCCATTGGATATACTAAGAAGCACAGATTGAGTACAAAATGCATGTTGAAAATGTTGAATTTTATGCAACTTGGATAATGACACTTCAGATATTCATGTTATAGGTTTTATGCTCTGCTGTGAAAAGATACACCAGCTAGTCTCAGATGTAGGTTTAAAGCTCTGAAGAGAATTGTGAGGTCTTTCTTTCCACAGATCTAGCATTTACATTCAAGTCTGCACATTACATTCAAGCTTTCTGGGTGGAGAAACTGAGACCAAGGCTTCTGTTTAGGAACACTAGGTTATAAACCTTGGTAATTACTGAGATTACATTTTAAATTGTTCAACCACATAAAATCTAATCTATATTCACCCATAAACAAAACTTACATGATATAAAATTATTTATTGGTAAATGATGAAAAAGGACTTTGTAACAGATTGACATTTTAACTAGTGAAAATGGCCAGTGTTTTGAATTCCCCTTCAGAATAATTACTTTTCAGAGGCAGAATAATTTAACAAACTTCAAGAAGGTATAGAAGCTTTATTTTTGTTCTCAATGATTTTTCATTTAATGTCACTTTAGTCTTATGGTAGGAACTATATATCCTGATCTTCACACTAATATACCCACCCAGTTAGTAATAAACTGAGCAATCAGTTGTGCTTAATCATAGGCTAGTTCTCACATGGTGAAATAAAGTATTATTTCTGGAAAGAATACTTTATTCTTTCACCTGGGGCACAACCACCCCAAGCAGAGCTACAGGCTGGGAAATGTGTGATTAGAAAGCTGCCTGTCAGAGAAGGACCTGGGAGTAGTGGTTGATAGTCGGCTGAATATGAGCCAGCAGTGTGCTCAGGCGGCCAAGAAGGCCAACAGCATCCTGACTTGCATAAGAAACAGCGTGGCCAGCAGGTCCAGGGAAGTGATTGTCCCCCTGTACTCAGCTCTGGTGAGGCCACACCTCGAGTACTGTGTTCAGTTTTGGGCCCCTCGCTACAAGAAGGACATGGAGGTGCTTGAGCGAGTCCAAAGAAGGGCTACGAAGCTGGTGAAGGGTCTGGAGAACACGTCTTACAAGGGAGCGGCTGAGGGAGCTGGGACTATTTAGCCTGGAGAAGAGGAGGCTCAGGGGCGACCTTATTGCACTCTACAGGTACCTTAAAGGAGGCTGTAGTGAGGTTGGGGTTAGTCTATTCTCCCACCGTGCCTGGTGATAGGACGAGGGGGAATGGGTTAAAGTTGCACCAGGGGAGGTTTAGGTTGGATATTAGGAAGAACTTCTTTCCTGAACGGGCTGTTAGTCACTGGAATAGGCTGCCCAGGGAAGTGGTTGAGTCACCATCCCTGGAGGTCTTTAAAAGACGTTTAGATGTAGAGCTTAGGGATGTGGTTTAGTGGAGGACTTGTTAGCATTAGGTCAGAGGTTGGACTAGGTGATCTTGGAGGTCTCTTCCAACCTAGCCTATTCTGTGATTCTGTGATTCTGTGAAAGCTTCTGGTTTTTGAAAATAAGGCTTGGATACTCAACAGAAAAGGCTTCATTTGGGTTTTCATCATCTACTATGCTTGACTGCATAGGAGATTGAGCAGTATCTGATAATGCTAACCTCTCAGCCTCAATCAAAACAGACAAAGAATTTTTTACTGATATATGAAAATGTTGAGCTCTGATTTTAAAATAATTCCATTGCTTTAATTTCAACATATATGCATGGAATTATTTAAGAGCTTGTTTTGGAGGTAGGTGACTACATTGTTATTATGACATTTTAGTTTAAATGCCCAGACTTACTTTTCTACAGCAGTACTAAAGCCATTCCAGCTGGCTTAAACTGATTCAAGAATAATTTAAATGGAGGAAGGAGTAGAAAGGAAATATAGACCTTCTCCTGTTTTGCCAAAATTTATGGGGTACATTATATATCCTTTTGTATATCACCTTACTCTAAATATACTCTCATTTCAGTAGGTCAGTTTTGCTGAATAAAGTATTCTTTACCATGCACGAGAGAATGTATAATGAATTATAAATTATATTTTTTTGTTATGCAGACATACTATTAGGACAGCTTTTTACCGTATAGCTCTTTAACTTCACAGATTTAAAATAGAGTTGTCTGAAAAAATATATCTTATATCAATACTTATCCCTTGATTGGTATTACATCTTTGATAAAACAGCAATAATAATAATAATAAGTCTTTAAAATAAAATGTTTTCTTCTCAGTCTACTCTAAACTTGAGGTAGGTCCAAAGTTCCCTCAAGTATACTGAATTATTTTAATTGATATCCTTGGGTTTTGGACTGGGCAGTGTTTGAAAGCCTGAAATGGAATTGCTGAAGACTGTTTAAAGTAAAACTGAAATAAGTCTCCAGTCTACCCTTTGTGAAAACTTGCAAACATCTTAATAAATGCTGACCTTTGTTGGCCTTTAGTTCACTTTCTGAGCACCTAGGCAATGCAAGTTCATTGTTACAGTACAGATAAACTATATATTGTATAACAGTGAATTAGTAGTTTCAGTTGAGATCCATTTAAAATAAAAATAGCCAGTAGAGGTTGCTCCAAGATACGATAAAACACAAGGAAAGATCAGTTTCACTAAATATTAAAAAAAAACAACAGATGTGAGGTTCTAACCAAATATATTAAGGTTAATGTGATTTAGTTTGCTAGGAGAGCATTTAGATTAATAATAATAATAATAATAAAAGCAAAAATCTGCAAAGAGTTCAACACAGACAATAATATATATAAAACATAGAAGCTAGGACCCCTCACGTAGAGGTGTTTTAGCTCCTTTTTTTTAACTCCCTTTGCTGCTGCACCTTTGCAATTATTCAAACTGGTTGTTATTTTCTCACTGTGGGTAAAGGATCATCCAAATCACATTTCATAAGCAAAGTCACGGAAGAGAGACATCGGCAGCCTAAAGATGATTTTTTCTGGAAGAAATTGGTATGTTTTTCGGCTTGTCAATTAGTAATGATTTTCCATGAATACCAATAAACACTCTCCACCACCGTCTCAGACAGGGAGGACTAGAAGTGCCTTTTCCATGTACATTTTTTGCTTTATATTCTACAGATGTGTCATTAAAGAAGTCTTAACAGTAGCTATAGACTTTGGCACACATTCCTGAATCTACGTGATCTGTCATTTATTACATATCACTTTTTCCACACATTTCTTGTCTGAATTCTTAAGTCTTTTTCAACGACAGCATGCATGAATGGTAGTTTATCATATATCCCTGTAGAGACAAAGAGCTAGTTTCTGTGAACAAGTATACATTTGCTTTATTTAAGAACATAGAAGGATCTAGTGAATGATTGGAGCAATTCCTTTTGCTCGAATTAGGTAGTATATACCAGATATGAGAACCAGGAAGTTATCAGTAAAACCCAGATACAAATTCTATCATCAAATCACAGGAGATGCCTACTACATAGCTATTTTCAAATAAACACTATAAGTCTGTACAACAAGATGGGTAGACTTGAATGATTACTATGAAATCACAGAACAGACGCCTCAGACACTTGGTGGGTAGATGTGGTGGTTTTACTCAGGTGGGCAGCTGAGCTCCACCACAACAGCTCTTTCACTCCCCCTCCTCAAAGGGAAAGGGGGTTGGAATACAATGAAGGGGGCTCAGGGGTTGAGATAAGGACATGGAGATCACTCAACAATTACTGTGATGGGCAAAACAGACTCAGCATAGGGAGACAATTAAAATTTATTGCCTATTACTAACAGGCTATAGCAGTGAGAAACAAAATGAACAGACTAAAAACACCTTCCCCTCATCCACCCCCTTCTACCTCCTCCCCCCTACCAGCACAAGAGAATGGGGAATGGTGATTGTGATCAGTCTATAGCACTTCATCTCTGCAGCTCCTTCATGGTAACTCTCTGCCCCTGCTCCACGTGGGGTCCTTCCCACAGGATGCCATACTTGTGCCTAGAACTGATCCGACATGGGCTTCCCACAGGCAGCAGCTCTTCTAGAACTGCTCCAGTGGGGTTCCATACCACGGGGTCCATCCCCCAAGGAGCAAAGTGCTCAAGCACAGGTCCCCCACAGGCAGCAGCTCCCCCCAGACCCCTGCTCCTGCATGGGCTCCTCTCCATGGGCTGCTGCTCCAGCCCGGGGCCTGCTCCTGTGGGGGCTCTCCATGGGTCGCAGCCTCCTCCAGGCCACATCCACCTGCTCCAACAGGGGCTCCTCCACGGGCTGCAGGGAAACTTCAGCTGCAGTGCCTGGAGCACCTCCTGCCCTTCTTCTTCACTGACCTTTGTGTCTGCAGGACTTTTTCTCACTCCTCACTCTCCCAGCTGCTGTTGTGCAGCAGTTTTTTTTTTTTGTTTTTTTTTTTTTTGTTTTGTTTTTTTTTTTGTTCCCTTTCTTAAATTTGCTCTCACAGAGGCACAAACAACATCACTTATTGGCTTGGCTCTGGGCAGCAGTGGGTTCCTTTGCAGCAACAGTGAAAGAGAAGAAGCAGGAGCAAACAACTTCAGGGATCCCAAATATATAATGGTTGAATGTTGTGAAAAGGCATAACACAACAGTAAATTTTGAGCTATAGTACCTTACTATTTTCAGAGCCAAATAGTCAAAGAATGCACAGTGATGGGAGAAATTCTGGAAGCAGGTCTGACAACCAGATCAACACCTGAATTGCCAACCAGATGATGACGGACCCTCTAACAACACATTACTATAACGAGCACCTCTGTGTATTAGCAATCATAATGTGAAAGTCCCTCAGGAAATGAATTATTCTCCACACAGAAATAAAGAAAAATAAATTAAATAAATAAATAAATGTAATAATATCAATTTCTAAAAGAGCATCAGGTTGAATATGTGAAAGATTGGTAAAAGAGAATTCAAAGAAGTAATCAAAATAATGGAGTTTGGAGTCTCAAGGTAAATGTTTATTCTTTATGAAAAAAACATACTGTACTACAATCAAGAAATTCTGGCAAAGTTAAACTTCAGAGTAAAAGAAACTAAATGTTAAATGAAGAACTAAATGTTAAAGCAAAATAAATAAATAAATAATAATAATCCTTCAATATTTTCAACTTGTATCCAAATGAATAAAATAGAAAAACAAAAAATAGAATTAAGAAAAAAGCTTTCACAATTTAAATATAAAAATGTCCTAAGGTAGGATAAAAGCAGATTTTGAGGAACAAATTGTTAAACAAAAATGAATAAAGGTACTTAAACAGAAGAGACAGAGCTTGCCAGAGAGTATTAGGACTGGTAAATGACTGAGACATAAAAACAAGATTCACAAAAGATAATTCACTTTTATGAAAAAGTAACAAGGTTATTGTTATTACTCAAGGGGAAGGAATTTAGAGAGATTCCCACACTGAGGTCTTCCTTTACAAGAAGTGATTGTGAAGAATTGCCTGAAATTACAAAAAAATGAAAGTCAGCCAAGAGTTTATTAAACACAAGTGGCAGACAAACTGCAATTCATTAAGTCCCTAAAAACTGCTAGAGTGCCCCTATTTTAAACCTCTTGTTTTGCTTGTACTTGGTTTTAGAAACACTTTGTAATCTCCATCATTTGAGTCAGGATATTAGGACCTAGGACTTCTATTGTTATTTTATATTCTAAAGAGGGGAACAGAGTGGAGAAGCAGAAGATACTTTTCTAGTATCTGCTTACAATGTAAAATCCACCTGTGTGATCACTAAAGTCAGATGATGATCCCTGGAGATCACTTAATTGTTGAGAAAACAGTTCTGCAGTCTTCCTGAAATTGCTTGCTGTTTAGGGACTGTGAATATAAATTCAAACTCTGCAGAACTTCTCAGGATTAAAGCTGATATCTTCCAAATGTAATTTTACTTGTACTGCTGAAATGAAGGATCACTGTTAATGAAATTTGTGTGTTTCAGGCTCTCTCACATGAGCAATGGATAGTTGGTAATATTTGCACATTAGTTTTAACCAGTGTCTATCTTAGATGAATGTAACAGTGTCTGAGAAGCCTGTGCAGAATGAAAGTGTCAAGACACGTGAAGTCCTGTTTGTCCTGAGGAAGCTTCTATTACTGACAAACCAAGAAAACACCCTGTGAACACTTTTAAAATTTGTGAAAAGTAAGTACCTCATTTGATTTTAGTTACTGGTATCTCCCATAACTTTGATAGTTTCAGTTGTTCTAATATTCCATTACATTTGTGTGTGTGTGTGTGTGTGTTACAGCTGAGATTTTAGAGACTGAAGTAGCAGCTTCAGGCATTTGGCATATTGTTGTAAGTCCTAAGCAGAACTGTTTATTTTAAAAGAATATAAATCAGAAGCTCTATTAAATGAACACTATGTTAACAAAATCTATTGTAGACAAAACAATCCAAATATAATTGAACCACACAGTTTAAGCTGAAGAATTCAGATCATTTAAATCATTTGTGATTCTGAAACTAAGAAAGTACCCTGCCAACTTTTGGACATGGTTTTATTGGAGCTTGGAGGAAAGTGGCTATGATTAGTGCTCTTCCTTGCTCTTTCTGTTAGTAGCTAGTCTCTTCTTGGTTAATTAAATGTTACTGCGAGTCTGTTCTCTCTCCCTTTGTGAAGGGTGACACTGGGTATGCAGGGACTCCTTTGTCTCTCCACCACTGAGAGCTATGGAAGAACTCCCTCACAGTACCCAGCCTCATGAAACCTGTAGCTCCCACTGGCTCCATGAGGAGGTTGAAGCTCTGCTCATCTGGGAAATGGTCTCGCATGGATTAGAAGATGCCAGAGCAGTGGTGTCCTTCCCCTGCCAAAGTGGATGGGCTGTCATGGTGAGCTATGGGGAGGCAGAGCTGGAAAAGGGGAGATGAGACAGACAGAGGAAAGGGTGTGATCCAGGAAGCACCATGCATGGCACAGCGTGAGCAACAATCTCCCCATAATTTTATTGTCATGGTATCACGTTGCGTATGGAGTTGCAGAACTGCCATTGCACTGATATAACACATATTCTTTCTCCTTGGCCAGAACAACTATTAGACTTCATTTTCAAGCGGAAAGATATTTTTTAGAGAACATACACCCATAGTCCTCAATGTGGAAAAGCCGATCTAAATTTGAGCTGTTCTGACAGTTACAGGTTTGAGCTGTTCAGTTTTACCATGTCTATCCTTTACCACTCTCAGACTCTAATTATTATATGAATCAAAGCATGTCTAAAATGAGAGAGATGTTAAAAAAATGAGTATGCTGACACAAATATCTATTCATAAAAATAGCTCTCTTTCTAACTCTGAATTTGTTAGTTATACATTGGATTCAGCCAATGTATTCTCAGCGTCTGTTGAGGTACACCCAAATTGCTGCTTGGCATTAAAGATCTGATAAATTAGTTATAGAATATCTACAAAACCTGCACAGCAGCCTGCCTGAACAGTGCAGACAGTTCACACTTCAGAATAAAGCTAGGCTTTTGTTCTGCTTCTTTAGCAGCCAAAATGGGAACATATTTTTCCCTACTGTATTTTGCCCACCGAATAAAAGTCTTCTCTGAACCTTGACAAAGAGAAAAGAGGGTGTTTCAAAACTCCAGTGCATGTAATACAACCCTGAAGCTCATTTGTGATAAAAAATAAACTTTTATTTATCAGAGAATCAGATCAAATACACTGGATTAACATTCATTTGAATTGAAGAAGAATATCCTTTTCTGAGCTTCTGTTTGATTTTCATGGCTAATGGATATTTTCTGGTTTGGGATACACTGAAAATATAAGCATAACTGAGATTTGCTTGCTCTTGGATCAGTGGGAGCCAACTGTGCTGTGCTGACAACACCTAAGTGGGATCACTGCTTTTCCATAGAGCAACATTCTCTGTAATTCCAGAACAGGTAACCTTAGATGATCTTTTTAAATACACATGACCCCTTCCTTAAATAAAACATATTTTCCTTTGCAAAAAGCATGCATATTCATCACCCATGGTTATTCATTTATTTTATTATTATTTTTTTTTTTTCCAGATGTTATATTTCATTTGAGGCAAATAAACCTGTCCAGGACATTGATGTTTTTCAACCATAATCCTTTTACTTATTTTATCTAAGATAGTAAGACAATGCACCTGGTATATATTATGGCTTTTCTTAGTCTAACTTGGGACAGAAACATTACAGGAATGTAGTATTTTGAGGAAAGGCATTTTTTCAGACAAGCTTAAAGTAGAGAATCTGAACTGATAAGATTTATTTATTTATTTATTTATTTATTTCCCCCCCTTGCAGGATGGTAAAGAAATGTTGATTCCAAACTATTTCCTTATTAGTGCAAGGACTAAATTATAAATTATTAAGAAAATCAGAACAGTATAGAAAATACCATCCTGCCAGTAAACAAAGTTATCGTGTCTTAAGTAATTCATACATCTGTAGTAACACAGGGAAAAATGTCAAATGGAACTTTAAATACTGCAGACAAATGCCAAGAACAGTGAGAAGTATGAATGCATTCTGTAGTTTTACACATGCAAAGACAGTTTGTTACAGAAAAGACATGGTGGAGAATAACTGTGAAAGGTGTAGAGAAATGAAATGAGGAATGCTTGTCTTAAGTGAAAAGATCAGAAATCAAGTTTAAAAGAAACAAAAGGAGTACTTTTTGCATGACACTTAACTAACTGATGTACTCCTGGCCACAGAATGTGGCTGAGGCCAAAAATATCAAAAGAGGGATTATACAAATTTGGGAAGGTTAGGCTCACTAGGAAATATTAAACCTGCTAATTCACATTCAAACTCTGCCTCTAAATTGCTAATATCCAGAAGCTGGGTGTACTGGTAAAAGATTATTCCCTCCTTGCCTCTTTGCCTTATTTTCTTTGCTCCAGATTGAAATTTCTGGTCAAAATAAGAGACAGCAGGAGAACACCCTGTAGCTAAGAGTACCAACATTTGGGCTGTAGTCAGACATTGTATTTAAAAGGGCTTGTCTTGATGAAGCATGGGAATTGCAAGTCTTCTGTCTCAAAAATATTTGTAAGGTAAAGCAAATTTTTCTGGCTAATTTTAGCTTGTGTAAATTACTAGTGATCATAACATTGGGACCAATCTTTCATAGCTACAGATGAGCTGAGGGGTGGCAAATACTTTCTCATCTGTAAGTTATGGTTTCAAATTATTATCATTACTTTGCTGATTGTTTGTGCTCTTTTTATTTATTTTTTATGGAAAGAGTGGGTACTTGTGCTTGATGCCATGTTATTATTGGCAAGGATGATTCATAAGGCATGGTGTTCACAGTAATTGTCTCATTCTGTGGTCTCTCATACAGCAATTGTCTCACAGAATGGTATCAGATTTTCTGGGTTTGTATTACTATTTGTTCCATAAAATACTGTCATATATTGCCTGTATAACAGCTTTCTATTTCTCTCCATCTGCCCTGTTTCTCCAGCTAGTCTGGCCAAACGTTGGAAGGCTATAAAACTAGATGTTTTCTTTCAAATGATAAACTCTGTATGCTATTAATCTCTCCCAACACTCTTTAATGATTTATGGAGCACTGTGGTCTTTTTTCTTATGAAGTTTCCATCTGATCCTTTAGACACAGTCACAACCATGTAACTGTCAGACCAGTTCAGGAGCAAATTATTTCCCTTCCTGTTCTAAAGCAGTAATTTCCTTTTCTTCTGACAGGAGGAGATGAGAAGTCATAGGATTTCTGTCACTGTCACTGCAGTTCTAAGAACTAGTTTGCTGAATGTGGAATAAGTCTGGGACTCCAGCCTTTTTTTGCCCTGTGACTGGAAGAAACTGTCAGTAAGTTACACTTCTCAGTACTCTTCTGTCCTGTGAAGTTTACTTGAGGTGAATGAACTGAGCATGGCCTCAGTTGCCTCTTAGTGTTGTGGTTTCTGTTTGTTTGTTTGTTTGTTTTTCCCCATCCTTCCATTCATGTTAGTCTGCCAAGCAAAGGAGCTGGCATGGGTGGTACAGAAAGATATAGCCTAGTCTTCAGTGATGATCTTGCCCCTGTACTGGCAGAAGAATTGCCAGAGCCGGATAAGGCTGCTCCAACAGACAGCTGTCCTCGGTCCTCTTGTGGCCCTCTCTCCACAACATCAAGTATTTGGGCCAAGTACAAGACTAACTGCAAAAGTACCTCTGATGTTCAGTGGTGTTAAGATAATTTTATTAAAATCCTTCTCTCTCCTGAGCTACTTTGTGGTCTTCATTGTAATCCGAAATGTTACAGGTGGGCTTTGGATGGTGTCAGGGCAGAAGGGTACATCTAAGCCAAGTCATTCTCTGCATTCCTTGCATTCAGCAGGCAGCAAAAAGCACTGTTTTGGCACAGATCACATGTCCCACTTTAGACTGGTATTTCGGGATGAGATGAAGCATGCCTTGGCATTGCCTGATTCTTTATATCAGGCAGCCTGCAGAGACTGACTTGGATGTGAGTTGAATATCCCTGAGGAAGGAGAGTTTCATGGATAACTTACCTGACTTAACATCAAGCTTCCATCAAATGAGCAAGTCTCATTTTTTCTTCCTTACCCCTTCGGTTTCCCACCACACCCTTCCTTAGGGCAGCAATTTGTTTAATCCCACAGTGACCCAGTTTCTGGGACATAATTGACAGATTTTTTTAAATTATTATTTATTATTATTATTATTATTATTATTTAGGCATAGCTTCATGATAATTTGGCTTCTGGAACCAGGTCATACCTAAAAGATCCAAAAAATGCCTTTTCCTTTTCAAATAATAATAATAATAATAATAATAATAGTGGGAACTCACTGACAGGATGAGACAGTAGGAGGACTCCATTTCAGCAGCAAGTAGCAGTTAGACAGACTTTTCTATACATCTTTCTCCATGCATCATCGTTCCAATTATAATGGTTGCTGTGGAATAGATTGCCCACGTCAGTCTTATAATTGAATATTTAAGTGTAAACACCTTCATATTCTCATGTGCAGTTTCAATCTAAGAATTTCAGTATGGGCAGAAAAGCAGCAGTCTGCAGAGTGGCTGCCTTCCAGGCTGGCCATGAGAAGAAGGATGAGGAAGTGAAGGTTTAGGTGTGGGTGCCATCAGGTTGATCACTCTCAAGAAAAGATAAAGGAATTAAAAATTGATCTCAGTGGAGTTAAGTCCCTTCATGACCTAGCTCTAAGACTCTGTTTAGCTTTGTGATTGTAGTAGTTGGTCTCAAATCTTGATTTGTAGTATTAGTTGGGCTCAAATCTTGATTTGTGATTGTAGTAGTTGGTCTCAAATCTTACTACGTGAAGATGAAAATTTCAAAGAAATTTTCACCTTAAAGATTATTTTTGATCTGTTAAAAAGTCTAGTTTGGATAAAGAGGCAAATAATTGAAACAAAATCATGTTTTCCACTGAAAACTGGTGAAGACTATATGAAGTCACAATGTCATATGGATTTGCTTAAACTGAAGGAATAATAATTCACATGTACACTTTATAGTCTGTGTGCTAAAGCTTAGCACAGCCTTCCTCTAAATCCTGACATGTGTTTTTTTCCTAGTAGAACAGAACCTAAATACTTGGTAAGTGGTGTAATGCAGTGGTAAAATGATAAAACTCATATTCAGCTAAAATTGTGCTTTACTGCCCTCTTGTTTCTTTTGGATCAAGCAAGAAGAACAAAGAAAAAAATGGAAAATAAAGTCTTAATGAAAATAGAGAATGGTGGTGCCAGACAGAAGATGTGACCTGTCAGAGCACTGATCTCAGGAGATTGCTCTAGGAATCCCAGCCAGGTTGGCAGCTACTGTTTGTAGCTTCTTGCTCCAGCATCACAGAGAAATTCCTAAAGGCAAGCAGAGATTTTATTCACTGAATTTTAACTGACGCAATCCTGATTCCTTTAAGAAAAGCATGTTTTCCACCATTTCCAGACACAATCTTATTTTTTACTCCAACACATGCTGCATCAGTGGTGAAGGCTGAAGGGATTTTGGTTCAATTTAGGTTAAACAGTGTGTGCCTTTCTTTTATGTATTATTGTACTGATGCCTTAGCTGTTTCAAATTGGATGGGGCAAAAGTTTTGAGGAAAACTTTAAAGCCTGGAAGATGAATATGGACTTAAGAACTGATCCAAAGTCTGATGAAGCCACAGAGAGTTTGTTAGGTTGTTGTTCAGACCCTAAATATGTAACCTGATCTTTCCTACCATTAGGTGAAGATTCATGAAAGAGGAGAGAGTCAAAGGGGATAACAAATGCTTCATGTGTCAAATGAATCTCAGGGCTTGTGATACATTTGCAGTCCAATGAAATCCTATTCACAGTGGAGCTGAACTCCTCCTCTAATCCTGGGTCTAAACTTGCAAAAGATATCTTCTCCATCTTCTCCCAAGAACTGATATTAGCTTTTACAGGTAAAAGTTTTCATGAAGAGTACCCACTCTCTCCTACTCTCCTACCTTGGATGACACTTCCAGCAGAAAGAAGCTTCATTACACAAAAAGGTGTTTAAACAACCCCCTACCCACCCACCCCCAACCCCACCCCCCCCCCCAAAAAAAAAAAGAAAAAAAAAAAAAGTGTTCTTTAAACTGTGTAAACACATTTATGTTCCAAAGATAGCATATAAGTCCTAAGCACTTTCTGAAACATCAATCCAGTAAAGAAAAACAGGAAAAGGGAAATTTGGGGGGAAGATCTTATCAAAGAGGTAATTTTAAAATAATCTCAAAACCTGGTTTTCCACATTTAATTGTTAAGAATAGCAATAGCTGCCTCTTGAGAACCGATAATAACCGAGAAAGTATTGCATTAGGTGTTGTAGAAAAACATCCTTGAAATTCTCTTGCATGGAAACTGAACACAAGTCTCACAAGAATGGAGATCTTTATGTCTGAATAAAAAGCAACTTAAAAATTGTAAGAGTAATATGCATCTATCTAACCAGTGTCTTTAGAGGAGAACCATTTCCATAGAGGCTAAGGAGCAATAAACTGAACACTGAATGAATATGTATTTTCAAACCTCAGAAGTGGGAATATGATTCATCTGAACAACAATATGCATCTTTACAGTGGTTTGAATTTAAGTCTTTTTTTCTTTAGCCTTTCTTTATCTTTAGACTTACCATATATGGATAGGCTCAGGCTTATTGATTAATTGCGCATAAAATAGACTGAAACCATACTCACTTATTTCTGATCTGATAAAAATGGACATTATTTAGTTTCAAGAAATGATATGTTTAGATGTGCCTTTTTATGTGTTAATAATTAAAACAGACCAATATTAACTCTGGCTACAGGGGAAGAGAGGAGACACCTTAGGCTAACTTAGCTAGAAGCATCCATATGTAGATGGGAGGTCAACATTTAAGCCTCTGCTTTGGCCCCACCAATCTACCATGAGCTCTACAACTAAGCTGTCACTTTCCCTTCATAAAAGAAACCCACTCAGTCTGTTAGCTTTGGAGAGGGGTCCTTAAACCAACATTGTTTTTCTGATAGATTTTACTCTTTGGGGAGAGGGAAAAAAAAAAAGGAAAAAAAAAAAGGGGGGGGGGGGGGGGAAAGCAATTAAATTAGCAAGTTGGCCAGCTGCGGTGGAAAGGAAATAATGAAGGGCTGTGCCTAAGATAGAACAACACACCTATTTCATCTGCGCCTATTTCTGAACTGTCATTTGCTTTGATTTATAACCATGGTTTTGAAATATTTTAATGTCGTCGAGAATGTAGCTTGCTCCAAGATTTGAAATAGCACAGACGTCAAAGCCAATAAATATCATACCTTGAACTTGGACAATAAACCAAATGCACCAAGAAAGGACTTGCATTTTTAATTAATTAATCACAAAGATGCTGTCCTCTGGCCCATGATGCAGGATGTCACTTAGAAGAAAAACATATGTTCCTTGACCCTTTCAGGAGAGATTCCCTGCTTGGTTTTGACTTGATACATCATATTCAGGTGCACTGTGGTATGCCTTGAAGTTCATACCAAAAACAGTTGCTGGATTTATTGTCCCATAGCGTAAATTTAGGTACAATGCACCAGTGCTAGATCCACTGTAAATGTCCAAAAGAATAATTTGCTTATTTTTGTTGAATAAACCGATAACTATCAGTAATCTTTGAAGTCAGAAAAAGACTATAGTATACAGATTTAAGAGACTAAATGCCTTACTTGTCTGGTAAAGGGACCAAATATTTTTCATGCCTAGATCACTGGCTCAAATGTGTCTAAATCTAACATTACACAAAGTCGCTATCATCTCCCATTGTTTAAAGAGCACCTGCTATGAAAAAAAAATAAAAAATAGGTGATCACTATTTAAACTCTTACCAGGCAAATAAACGTATGCCACTTGACACTCAATTGGTAAAAAAAAGTGAAAGAAAACCTGAATAAAATAAGAGCCCAAATACATGCCCCTTTCATTACTACTGTTGAACCAAACCTCTCTTTGTATTACTGGAATGTTTGCATAAGCTTTATTACTTTCCCTTTTCCAGACAGCACTCCAACTTGAGCTGAAGAAATACCACAAGAAAACTGCTCTTACTGAATTTCCAGATGCTTGAAGCAGGTTGGCCTGGGAATTGCAATGTATCCATCAGAACCCTTTCCTCCTTTTCTCTTTACAATCCCCATGATCCTGGTAGATCACCACCTTCCAGATGTGGTAAGCAACACAGATATCACCCTTACAAAGCTGCGCTGTTCTTTGTCTATCACCTAGCATTGGAGAAGGATGGGGCACCCAAGGGCTGTGAGATGCAATAAGATGGAAGATATTGCCCTCCCCTTCATTTACCCCCTCAAAAAGTGGTTTCCAGGTTTAAGAATGAATGGACACAGAGATGTTGCAGGAACAAGCAAAGAGTGTGCTGACACTTTAGAGACAAAAAATGTAGCACCCAGAGAAGGGGTCAGAACAAGTGACTGAAAACATGGCTCAAACAGCAGTGCAGAATGACTTGTTTTAAGCTGGTTAAAACAAGCAGTTTGGGAACTAGCTCTGGCTTCAGCAACCATGTACTTTAGCTCCTCCAGCTCAGTCTGTTTGGAGAAATATCTTTTTCTTTTCCCAGAGGAACATCATGAGATGATAGCAAGTATCAGGCAAAAGACCATGTCACCATGCACATTTGGTAAAACAGGTGATGAAACAGGGCCAAAGTGAGGTTAGGAAGTCAGGCAGCATGTTGGGGTCAGGAGCAAACAGGAGAAAGACTGCAACACAACGCCAGGAAGACCAAGGGCAAGAGAAGCTTGAGAAGTCACCAAGGAAAGGGGTGTGAGCTGTGCCTGAGCCTTTCCAACAGCACAGTGTGGATGAGCTCCCTCAATATCATCACCTTGCTATACAAATATGTGAGAGAAAGCATATTTCATACATGCTGCAGAAAATGGTGGCAGAGTTTGCAGTGGTCTCTAATTTCATATGATAGTGATGGTTTCATGGTTTCTGGTGTCCCTCATTTATCCACCCCTGCCAAGAACCACACCACCTATGGTTCCTCTGCCAAGCATTTTAGCCATCCTCAGAATAGATTTTTGAATGCCTGAAAGACAGTGAGCAGGAGCCATTTCAAACATTTCATTTATGTCCTTGATTGAAGTATTTCTTTCCATGGTCTGCATTGAGATCCAACCCTGTAACTACCCCAGAGTGTGGGTGGGCAGGATTGGTCCCTGCTCTTTCATTCTTAAATGCTATAGTTCTTTACATTCTTCCTGGATATTTTGAAAATATAGGAATTCTGTTCATCACAGTTCAATGTGCAGCACGCACAATCTATAGGACTTAAAGAAAAGCTGTGTTCCACACTTATCGTCAACCTGTGGCTCATTTTTTGTGAGCAACTATTGCAGAACCCTAACTCCAGCTACACAAAGACTGTTTCAGAGCAAGTAAATCCTCAGGTGGTACAAATGTCTGCTCTCCTGAAGGCTGCAGTAATAACACTTGGGGCCTAATGCAGTCACACTTCACAGCCCTCCCAACTGCAATGAGTCACCGGAGTGATTCAGAGCAGCGCTGGTAAAGTGCCCTGAAACCTATCTTTTGCCCACCTGCACAGCCTCCTCAGGTTGTGTCATGCTTTTACTATCTGTCAACAGGTATTATTTAGAACTGTTGACAAATCACAATAGGAACTGCCTCCTGACTTTAAAAAGTTATATTCATAAAGCACTTGGCACATGCTCTGATGTAATTTCAGGAGTTCCACTTCTAGTTCCAACTTAAACCCAGGAAAAGCAGAAGTGGAAATATATTTTTAATAGTTGACTGAGAATTTTCAGACCTTGACATGGCCTCAGATTCAATATAGCTTGCCAAATTTGGGATGAAATTTTGAACCTGTTTAAAAGTTTCACAGGAAAGAAAGGCATCACAGAGTAGTAGTTAGAGTAGGCAATATGAAGTGAATGATCTGAATTATTTTTCAGATATTATCCTGGGATGGATGTATACCCACAGAAAAGCTCTGAATCTATCTCTATTTCTAAATAGGCACACAGTAAATAACATCTATAATTATATTTTTTATAATAAATGCAGTATATTAAAATTATTACATAATACTATTCCTAATAATACTACTCCGAAAGGCAATATAAAGGTAATTGAAAAACAAACAAAAGGCATGCTAAAGCTAAACTGCAGAAAGGCCCAAATCCAGCTAAGCACTTAAACACATGCATAACTTCAAGCAGTAAGTATTAATGTCTCTCACATATATGATGTTCTGCATATGCTTAAGTGCTTAACTGGACTGGAGCCTAAATTCACAAAAGCAACACTAAATCTCTATCCTTAATTTTTGCACCTTTGCTAAATTCTTGCTTTAATGCTCTTTATATTCACAATTTTATTTATATTTGCAGGAAAGAAACATACTTCTGGATGGTATTTGTATGTCCATGTGCATGTGCATCTGTATGTCTATAGTCTAGGCATAATTTTTAGAGTGTTCTCTCTCATTTCTGATATCAATATTTTCTTATTGATCAGACCATTAATATGCATTTGTTCAAGCAGCACCACAAGATTTTTTTCATAGAACTTTCCTGCCAAAAGGAGTGCACTGGCATGAATATCACCATTGTATTCATAAGACATGACACAGCCCCACATTATTTAAGTGACAAAAATAACACTAGTCAGCCTTGATTCAGAAGCTGTGCAAGTTTGTTAATGTGGGGCTGTGTTTTCAGCAGGACTTATAGTCTTACACATAACACAGTCCTTAATGAAACAACTTAACTTTCAAATCACAAAATCACATCTGGATGATATTCAGCCTTCTGGGAGGGCAAATTGAAAGAAAATAGGTCTTTTGACCAATGGTCATGGAGACATAGACATTAATATTAGTTAAAAATTCTAAAATTCTTCAGTTGAGAGCCATTGTCAGGGCTATTGTACACTGTGAGTGTGACATCTACACAAAAAAAAATAAAATTAATTAAAAGAAATGTAATCTAACATTATTTTCTATTTATTTATTGGTTTATTTATTTGGAAACAAACATGAACTCATTATTTACATGGCTTTTTGCTTTGAAGGAAGAAATTTCTATAAATGAAAGTAATGCCATCTTTTACCTGTTTTCTCAAGTTAAATGAAACTATTCCAGAAATTTCCAATACAGATGGGTGTGTGCCAAATGGCTTAGAATTCCAGTTTAATCTCACTCTGGGCCCAGCTCTCTAGATGTTTATCCAAAGCTCCTATGAATGAATCAGATCTTCAGACAACCAGATTAAGAAGAATAATTATTTACCTATATTATTGTTGCGTTGGTGTAAAGCAGAGGTTTTAGGATTATGGTGGTTAGAAATGGATTAAAGCATATGTTAAAAGGTTAGCTTTGTTCAATATTTTAAGTCTGTGTTTCAGTTTCAAGTGTTCCTGTAGCAGTAGTTACAGAGATTTGTGTATCTGGGTTAGTTTAGGTGTTGCAAGTTGATGATAAGACCTCATTGGGTTTTGTGTCTCTGTTTTGAAGAATGGTCACTTTAAGCTTATCTAAAGCTTGTGTGATAGCTCCAGTATCAAGAAATTGGACTGAAATTTAACTTTGTATAATATGACTTTATATTTTGGGTTGAATCATGAGTGGGAAGCTTTGTTGTCACATTCGCCTTTGGTCTTCAAATAATCTATTAGAAAAGTCTCCCAGAACGTTTGGCTCCATTTATTTATTTATATATTTTAATCTGAAGTTTTATTATATTCTTATTTTATCCATTCTAGTTATGAGTTTATTTTATGCCTGTGTCCAAAAACCCCTTTTAGAAAAATGACGTGTCTGTCAGATACTCATTTTGAGATGAATATGGAAAAGAATTACGATAATAAATCTACCACTACATACCAATCTTATTTAAGCTTCTTTGCCCTGAGGACATGACAATAAGTCATGCTAACACTTAGAGAAGATGTTCCTGTTAAAGTACATATATTTTAATCCTACCCATACTGTATATCTAGATGTGAAACACCACTTTTTCATCACAGGCAAATTTCTGACCATATAACTGAAAGACATGGGAATTTGGAAGAGGAAAAATTAAATAAATAAATAAATAGATGGATGGATAGATAATAACAACAACAAACAAAATGATGCCTCAGAGATACTGGAGAAAACCAAATGGAAAATATGTGTTACTGGAACAAAAAAGGTTAGTTGAGCAACTGGCCAACAATATACCATGACTGTTCTGTGGCTTGACTGTTCAGAAATGCCCTATTTTTCATATTTCATTTCATATTTTTAAACCAAATAATCACAGAGATCACAGATACAGTATTAACATCTGAACAAAGAAAAGAGTGACACTCCTAAAAAATTGAGCTAATTTGCATCTACTGAAAGGTTGAGCAGGAGGTAATTCCCTAAGCCTTAAAAATGTGATGTATTAAGTTTATGTTTCAACAAAGAATTACAGTTTTGCATTTTTGTATGAACTATTAGCTTACCATTGACAGCAATAACTACACAGTCCCACAAAATGTTGATATCAGTGTATTTATTTTGGAAGGGAACAATGCAAAACTAGCCAGTGATTTGAACTAAATCAGTAAAAAATGCAGTAATGCAAAATGTAGTGTATTTGCAGTGTAACTCACATTATCAACGAAACAAGTAAATGGCTTACTGAAGAACAAAAATCCAGGCACAGAGTAATCTGAACCTTCTGAAGGTTGTTAATAGGTAATGCATGCAAACACTTTTATTTCTTCATTTAAACACTTTAACTAAGGATAACACATAAAAACACTTTTCTTTGAAACAAAGGCAGAAGGAAGAAAAAATGAAAAGCTTTAAATCTCCATGGGCAGCAGAGAGAAGCTTATGTTCTTCATAACCTACTTCTTCCTTTAAAATAATTCCAGTGATGAAATTTGATAAATTGACTGTACCAAATGGGATCGTCATATACAGACCTACCTTTAGTTAAGTTGAACTGTTTTTCATAGGATTTATGATCTTCTAACCAAAAATATCCTACAAGCCTGCATTATTGTATATCATGCTTATATGAAGGAAATGTTTCTAGAAAGACTTATGTATTTTCAAGTAAATACTCTGTAAAGAACTAAGGTCAGAAGTAACTCATCTTTTCTACAGATTTCTAAAATAAGATCTCCATTTGGGAAGAGCAGTCAACAAGATGCAACATATAATCCCTGTATATATTGAAAGAGATACTTATGCTGTGTATTTTCTGTACTTTTGTTTGCCCATTCAGAAAGGGCAGTAGAGCTGGAAAAGTTTGAGAAAGACCAGTGGGATTACCAAAGGTCCTCACTTCTGCATGGGCTTCAAATGAACCTTGTGTTTCCTACAATAGAGATGGATTTGTATTTGTTTCTTTAATGAAGTTACATATCACCATCACTATGAGTGGTAGCTGTTTATATTATCAGAGCATGTCTAGGAAGCAAATATGGACCAGGATGCTTCTGTGGCAAATATCATGTCTATCTGGAATACAATGTAATTGTTGTGAAAAGTGTTAATTTGATTCGTGTCAGTATGGAACAATGCTAGGGCCGCATGATGAAATATAACCTTCTATTTAAGAAAAACAGAGTGATTAGTGTACACAGTTCTTGTATCATGCAAAGGAAGGGTCCAGCAATTTACGTAAAAAGAGGGTTTGAAGGGTGAACATTGAGACTTGGGTCTGGGAGATAAGGGAACCTAGGAGTTTTTAGGAAACTGCTGACTTCTGCATGAGATGTTGCGCAAGCCTCTGATATCGGGCAAAGAGATCACCAAATAAAGGGGGAGTTGAAGGACGACTGAAGGACAGAGCCTGGGAGGAAGACTACAAGCCTTCAGCATGAGCAACCCCCAGAGGGACCACTAGAGACTGATACGCATGTGTCCGGGTGAGGGTTTGGATTCCGGCAACTAATTATAATAACCCTGCCTTTTCTAGGAGTAGTGATGAATATGTATTAGTCTAGGAGCATAAAAACCAGCTGCCTGAAGTAACAGGTGTGCATCTTGGTGGAGCAGAGACTTCTGGCGCACCCAGCTTGCCTCTATTCGTTTAATAAATTGCAAACTTTAATTAGAATCCTATTTGGAACTCAATCATTTATCATATTGTCAATACAAATGGTCACACTAATTTACAAACTGCTGGCATTCCTTCTAGAAGAGAAGTATCTAAATTGCAACCTTCAGCTCCTGGAAAATGATCGTATTTTTAACACTTTCATTCTAATCACAGCACAGCAATATATTTGTTGTTCCAGTTTCCAGCTTCTAAGGTTCTTTTTTGGATTATTTTGCATGTTGAATTAGCAACTTGGAAATATCTTAGTCTAGATTGACTAGATTGCACAGTTTTTCTTGCATTTCTGTCTCTGTGTGTAAATGAGGTAACATTTGTAACTGGTTGCAAAATGCATTTTGAGTCCCTTCAGACCTCTGGCTGAAATCTTCTTTTCTACTTTCTCCACCAGAGCTCTGAAAAGGTGTGTAAATCAACAACTAAAAAAAAAAAAAATAAAATAAATAGATAAATAAATAAATAAATCACTTTTATTTTCATTTGCATGCAGTTGCTTAATTTACATTAAAATGTAACAAAATGATTACCCAAGATATGCTTGTGAGTAATCATGAACCTAGGGTTAACTCTTTGCAGTGTTTTCAGGAGTACCAAGAAGTGTATATTTAGGTATTGGTTCCAGAGCACTCACAGAAATTCTACTATGCACTGTTCTCTTGGTAATTGTTTTTAGAGGCACTTCATCCCTATCCATTTGGAGCAATTCTTTTAACTGGCACTAGAAAATTTTGTTGTTGTGATTATGGTGAAAAACTTAATTGTCAATTGCTTTTCTTTAGAATTGTAAAAATAAAAGTTTGAGTAAATGCCCACAGCATTGAAATGATAGTAGTTTACAATGCTGTAAGTTTACTAGAGATACATGATTTCCAGCAATAACAAAGGAGTGAGTTCACTGACTCTGGCAGTCTTTCCCAGTTCTAAGTTCCTATATTAGAGACATGTACACAATAAAAGCAGTGCAGAGGTTGTGAATTTAACCTTAGTATTATTATCAGGATTAATATAAGTAGAGAATTTATAAAATGTTACTTTCTCTAGAATGATTTCCTGTCATAATCTTTAAACAAAACTTGACTGATTTGAATAGCTTTCAGTTACTACCATGGTTTAAAGTAGAAAGAAATCATAAACCTATTAAAAGAATTTAAAAGATTATATACTAAATTATTCAAATATATTCAGTTCCATGGTCACATTTGCCCAAGAAATTACCATTACTGCAAGCAAAAACTACTTTACATTTACAAACTGAATTTACATCCAGACCAAGCAACAGCCTACTCAAACTGCATGCATAAATTGATTTGAAAACTATTTCTCATGTGGAAATACGAAACAATCAATATTTAATATATTTTAATGATAATGACATACCTTAAAAGTTTTGTTGTTGTTGTTGTTATTTTCCCTGTGTTTACTGAAATTCATTTGATTGAATTAAGAAGCCAACAAGTCATGTCCAGTCATGTAAGCTTTTATTTATCCATTGGTTGGCACAGGATAAGAGATAGCACTGACAGTTTCCTCCAGCTAATATATCTAACAATACCTTTTGTTCTCTGAAAACTAGACAACATTTCTCTGATAGAGTTCTTGTATGTTTTTTCCCTAAACAACTTGCCAAACACTTTGCCTGCTGCAGAGGTCCCATCCAACTTGATATACTGCAAACACACCATTCTCTGACTCACTTATAATCACCTGATATCTTGAAATAGCAGAAGAATAAAATTGCCTTTTAGCGTTTTTTTCTCGTTCTTTTTTTTTCTTTCATTTTTTCTTCATTTTCTGTTTTTACACACCTGCAGAAAGCAAGATATAAGTTGGCTGCTGGTATAAACCTACACTGATGGAAGAGCTTGGATTTAAAACAAATCAGATCATTTTTGATAATTCAGATGTTGTACCAAGAGCAGGAATTTGAGCTCAAACAATGATTGTTTTGGTTCATATTATGCCCTTCCCATAAACTAAATAGTACTGACACCTAAACTAAAAGAAGATTTACAGAAGAACACAGAAAAAAGATTAACTAATAGGTGATAATTATTTAAATGTAATGAACCTGCAGATGACACATCTTTGAGGTCCAATCTTAACATTTTCAAAATTACCAAGAGAATGCAAAACCAAGATGTAATCTCCACCTTTAAAATTCTTCAGTAGTTCAGTTGATCTCCAAATTTATGTTTTGCTGGAATATACATGTTCAAGCAAACTATATTAAATACGTGAACACAGAAGTTTGCTATACCTGTGATACAAGTATAAGGAATGAAATCACAGATTGGACTCTGATAATATTACAGGGATGTCAGATTTACACAAACTCATATTAGAAATCACAGCAAATTCATCACTGAACAGGAGTGAGTCCAAATCATAACCTATTTTTTTTTTTTTTACATATCAATATGGTATTATTGGATTATTAAAATGTTAACTATATGTGTGAGTATATGTGTGTGTATATATATATATATATGATGCAGACATCAGCTGAGGAGTGAATTCAAGATTTCAGTACTATTTTCTATTGCAAATATAGTCTTGGGAAAACACACTAATTGTTTCCTTCTTTCGCAAGGTTCTGTAGATACTATTGAGTAATGGATGGAACAAGTGCTCAGAAAACAAAAATAATAATAATAATATATATATATATATAAATGTTGCCCCCAGACTTTTCCTGTATTTCATGAGAATTGTGTCATCATATCAAAACTAAATGTTGGCTTCAAGATAACATCACATCAAAAAAAAGGGTGGTGTGAAGAGGTGGGGTGAGGCTGGAATTGATTGCAGAGTTTCATTTCTTCTTCCCGGACAACCACCCATATCATTTGTTCACCTGTTGCATATAGGTTGTGAAAGAATGCAATATGTTGAAAAGTTGTTAACCACAAAGATGCTATCTGAGCAACTGTCAGTGTGCTTTCAAATGTACTATAATCAACAAAGATTTGTTTTAGAGACTTGAAAAGGGTGGGGTTGACTGCAGCTTTTTGTTTAAAATGGTTAGACGATTGCTATGAAAGTGACTAGGGCAACAGCAAAAACAAGGAACCAGCCAATACAGCATACACATATATTACATATACTACCTCTTTTACATCAGCTGATATGGCAGAGCTTCAACTCCCCTAATAGCTTTTCCATTTGGCCCATAGAAACTTAGACAACCTTACTTTCAGAAGGAGTGAACACCCATTCAAGGCTTCAAGTCAACTACCACAAGCAGCCTAGTGCAAAGGAGATTTATAATATGTGCAAACCAGAAAATATTTCTGGAAATTCACATTAAGGTTTTTCAGTAAATGAGTAATATTTAAGGTTTTTGAGTGTGATTTTCTGTTCAGCCAGAATTTTATACTTTCTCAAGTACAATCAATGTAGTGAAAAACCTGCTGAACTTCAGAATCTCTCTCTCTCCCCTTGTCCCATTATTTTATTCCTTTGTTTGTTTATCTTTTTTTTTGATGAAGGAAATACAACAGCTCAGAAAATAATTTCTAGAAAATAACAAAAAACTAGCCTCTATAACTGGCTTTTTAATGTTATCTGAATGTCCAACTCTACCAATTGATCGTGGTACTTATCAGAAAAGAGTTTATAACTTTTTATTACCTTTTGTTTAGGGATCTGGAACTACGTCCCTCTAATCTGCCTGCATTCAGTTCTGAAGAATTATTCTATTATCCACGATTTTGGTGGAAAATAATACTTTCTATACATTTTCATTTAGAATGACTGGTTATTTTTGAGGGTTTCTCAGAAGAGAAGAAAAAATTGAATCAGATCACACATACATTATGCAAAGTTCAATTAAGTAAACATAAGATGAGAAAAATGAGAAGATCTGGGCACAATGAGGACCAATGTCTTTCAAGAGCCTGTAATTTCAGCATATTTGTGTGTTGGCCTGTATTTATTTACCAGAATGGATGTCTCTTACCTGTTGATGGGAAAACCTACGAAAGATGATTTGTGACAGATATCTATCCCAGTTTATGAACACGTAAAGAACAGCACTGTCTTTCTACCAACAAAACATAGTACTATGGGAGGATACAGGGACAGGAATCTCAAACCACTTGTGCTTGCCTTACTGTAACTGTGAAGTTCAAAGCCAGTATGTATTAAGGTTCAGTAAGAAATGGAAATATTTTTCAGGTATCTACCTTGTTTTTTCACAGAAATTAGTAAGTCTGTAATTTGGAAACGCTGCTTGCTTTCATCTCTGTACCACTCTTAAATGTAACTTTAAACATTTGTGGAAATGGGTCACTGGCTGAAATGTTGTGGTTTTGCCAAAGGTAGAAGTCAAACAAGGAAGACAGATTAAGTGTAAATTCTTGAAAGCTGGCAGAATTAACTAGAATTCTGTTTAACAGCTCAATTCTGAAATTATTAATGATTTGTCCTTGCCAACCTGAAAAAAGTTTGTAACTGTGAATTTCTTCTAAAGCCATATATCTTATTGATTTTAATATATTTTCAGTGTAATCAGTCATAATACAATGGAAAACTCATTGAACATAAATTAATCCATAATATGCTTTTATATGGAGTTCATTTATTGAAAGACAAAATTCATAAGGAGGCTGCTCTTTCAAATTAACTATTCCATAAGGGTGAAATCATCAATTTAGAATATGGACAAAAATCAAAGCATGCCTTATTTTACAGACATAGTAATTTGGGTTTGGTCCTTGCACCCACTGAAGTCAACAGTGAATTGTTACTGACCTCAGCTAGAGCCTAATCAGTGCTTCAGTTTGGGACAATAAATTAAAATCTCCTAATTGTCCCTACAGAACAATACTTCTGGACTTGGACCCTCACCACATATTTTCTCTGGACTGAGATTCGCTGGCTCTGTAAATAATGCCAGTTCTATATGTTACATTTGAACATCATAAAAATTTGAATAACTAGTTTTGTATAGGTGTTGACCAGTCTGGCAGCCTAGACCTTCAGATGCATTCAACAATCACAGTTTTTCAAGGGAGTGTTTTTAAGTGAGTGTTTTGCACCTGCAATAAATTACTTGTGTACTGTGAATGTCATTAGCTGAGGGTGCATGTTTGCCTTTGTATGTCTATGAATCCAGCTTTATCCCAATCTAACATGCACATTTGTTTGTGATATACAATTGTGTTTATGTTTCCATATAGCAATTCATCTTATACACATATCTATATAAAAATTCATCTTAATCATATACATTTTGGGGATCTTAATCTGTAACATGAGGTTTTGTGCTGCACAGGGAACTAAAGAAGAAAGAGTGATACACCAAGTCATGATAATTTGCTATGTACACACTAATATTACCGAAACCTTAAATTACTGATTGAACAGATCAATGCATTTAATCTCATCTAATCAAATAATTTGGTATCTTTCCTATGTAACAATCCACTAAAAGTCTAATGCTGAAGAGTCCCATGCTGGCCATTTAGATGTGGGTTTTTATACCAGTATCATTAAATGTTATTACTTGACATACATTTTCTCTCACACCATGCAGTATAAAATAATAACGGTATAATCTCAAAATCTATGACCTGCATCACAGATTGATTCTAATTGTTCCATGACAGTTAACTTTAAATACATATTGAACTAATATTTTATTTACAGCTTATAAATATTATTTTATGGCTTGCCTGTGTGTTCATTTCTAATCTTGTTGTAATTCTCAAAGCTTTGCGTAATTTTTTGAAGTTTAAAATGTGATTTGTTAAAATTAATTTTTCGTCTCAAGAACAGCATATTGTACAAAACAATAATGACCTTGAATGCTTCCTTAATTCAACAGTGTTTCATTAAATTAATAAATCACTGTGAAAAGAAGACTGAAGTAATCTTTCTGAACTAAAAGAGAGTGCAAATGTCACTAGAATGTTTCACATTCTTCTTCCAAAAATTCTCTTAGGAAAAAAGTCACATATGAAACTCACAATTCTTCCAAATATTTTTAAAATGTTTTGTTTCCTTGCACCTCATCTATGCTACCATATATAATCACTTCTGAAATGGATATTGTAGGATATTTTGGAATAACTCTTTCCAAAAATTCTTTTTATTACTGTCATTTTTTATGATGTGTGGGCTGGTTTTCATTTTCTCTTTTCAGCAATGCTAGTTGAAGACTAACTGAGAATGAAAAACTTTTATTACGGTAATATAGTAGTAACGTTGCTTCACTGGAGAATTCTTAACACTGTTTAGTTTAAAACTGGGGAGCCAGAGTGTGTTCTTTCTTAAAGTCATCATTGGGTTCTAAGAATGAAAGGTTATAAAATTAAGATGCTTTGAAGAGAAAAGCCTAGGAAAAAAAAGACAAGGGGGTAGGGGGTTGGGAGGAAGAAAGTGCCAAAGTTCTGCTTTATGTATGAGAATTAATTTAACATTGAAAGTAAATATAATATATTAAAATGTGATCCAATAATACTAGGTAACTGAAAGAATGATCCATAAAACGTTTTGTCATAGGATTTTTTCATATTCACACAAGTAATCCCTTAGTCTTAGGTAATCTAATACTTAATGTATTAGACAGCTTAATGTATTAGACAGCTAGTTGTAAGAAAACCTAGAAGAAATCTAGTTCTATTTTTCAATTGAAAAACTAATCATTATTTTCCTGATTAAAAAGCTGTAAGAACTATTTTTTTTTATATATGTATAGTTTGGATTTCTGAAAAAAAAATCTAACCAATGCTTTTATCTCCTATTTTTGTTTCTATACTTCTGTTTGCTTGTTTCTATTTTGTGACAAAGTGGAAAAAATGGAAAATAGAGAAAAGATAACTTTTTTTTTTTATTTTTGCTTTTCCCTAAAAAAAAAAAAAAAAAAAAAAAGAAGTTTTCAACCAAATCTGTTCATATTTTATTTATATTTATATATAATTCAATATTTTATTTATATTTATATATAAGACATTTTACAGGATCAAGCTCTAGGCTTGTTTTGATAAAGAAAAAATCAAGAAACTTAGGGCAGTTAGCGTTATATCTTATATCTTCCAGTTAGCGTTATATCTTATGCTATAGCTCAGGAAGACCAGCAGTCTAAGAAAAACCAATAAACACTTTCTCTCATGAATGAGACTCAGCAAATTATAAATGCAGACTTTTTCAATGCTGTAGATTTTATTATGTAGCACAAACTTGTAAGAACATAAATGCTCCCCCTTGCTAGCCTTGCATGCAAAGAGCCTCAGTTGCTGACAGCCCCGCTGAAAGAAATGCTTTTCAGTGGTCAAGGAGTTATTGACCAGAAACTGTGACTGCTGCATTATAGGGCCATGTGTCTACAACACACAATCAATGGATCATGCCTTCTGGAAACCCCATGGCCTGACACTGTCTAAATTAACTGGTAGCCCAAAACGGGCCTCATCTGCCACCTTCCTGGAGAGTCAAGTTCATAGTCACTGGTTCCAGCAAGGAGGAGGTCACACCACCTGAATGCCAAAGATACCTTTCACAAGAGCATCCATGCTCTGAGTTACTACAAGCTCTTTCCTCTAACTTGGAAGATCTAGAGCCTTATAGAACTGAAGCTATGGGACAGAATTGGTCAAGTTATGGGATTTACAGTGTGGGAAGTAGAAAATCAGGGTAGAACTTTGGTTTTCTGCTCATATACCTTAGCAAGTGAATGGGTTGCATAAACCACTCAGTTAAGAAGTGAAGGAAGTGTTTCCCTACACAGAGGGAACTGGTTTTATACGGAGAAGTGAAATTATTTTGCAGACAAAAAAAAAAAAAAAAGCCCCCTCATTTATACTCTATGTGTTATTACCACCATACATACAAAGCATATGTGATTTCTCTATTCATCAGTCCATTGCATTTCCCCAGAGAATCACAGGAAGATTTTCATTGGAAGGAGTCCCTGAAAGCCCCTATAGATAGAAGCTAACCTCTATCTATATGTGGACAGTTCTGAAGTTAGGTCATGTTGACAAGTTTTGAAAATCTTCAAGGAAAGTTGAAGATTTCACCACCTCTCTGGACCTCTGCTTCAGATCTGAATTGCTCATACTGTGAAAAAAATATTTCCTTATATCTGATCTGAATTTCTCTTGCTATAGCTTGGTACTATTGCTCCTTATGCTTTTAATGCACACTGTCTGTGAAGAGTCTGTCTGTTTTCTTTTCTATTCTTCCTTCAGGTAGGATCATCGCATAACATCAGAGCTTGTGTGTTCTTAATCTTCTTACTTTCTAACCCTACTGCAGAAATCCCTAAGAGTGATCTCATTCTGTACTTTGTCTTTACTCTTCAAGGTCCTGATAGTCTTTTTTCTTCCATTCACCTTTTTTTTTTTTTTTTTTTTTTTTCACGCTTATTCCTTACCTGAGTGATTACATGGCACTGCCCCATTTCAATTCCAACATGCAGTTCCGGTAAAAACAGGTGAAATTCTGGGCTGAAGTGGAATTAATAAAAAGTTTTGTTTTTTTTTTTTTTTCACTAGTTTGTCATCTTGTAACAATTTCAATACATGATTTACCACAGATACATGATTTCTGTCAATAAAGGAAATAGAATTAGTCATCCACAGTCATAAATTATAAAGAACTTATTAAGAGTATGAATATATTTGAGCAAAATAGTTGGAAAGAGGAATATTCTACACATTCACAAATTCCAAGTTAACTTTTTTCTTCCCTTTCAAAAAGTATTGTGAGCATGCAAGAAAGTCACTTTTCAAGATTTCAAGAGTAAAGTTCAATATTTTAATAGTGATTAGTAATTAGTGATTAGTAATTTTTCAACCTCTTTCTTGCCAGTGAAATGGAAATGTTCTTTAATAATTGTGCTATTCCTGATGATATGTAAAAACATTGACACAACAACAGAAAAAATTGTAAGACGGAGTTCATTTAAGTTCAATAGAATATATTACTAAAACTGTATCTTTGCATTTTTGACAAATATCTAACCTGTCACCTTCAGCTGGCTTTTAAATGAGTAAACATCCCTCTTCAACAGAAAAAAATTATTGCAAAACATCCATTACCACTAACCTACTGACTTGCTCCAAGATAATTTAGAGTGACTCTCATATGTGACTGATAGTTGCAAATTACATTGAAAAGGATAAAAATCTGGCATAGAGCTTTCTGTTACTGAGCTCAAGCACAACAGAATTTTACCAGCAATCTCAGTTCAGTTCCCAGCAGAACTAGAAAAATATTCATTAGGACTTGTCATGAGAGATTAGATGTGACACTCTTGTTGGAAGATTAGCAAGGAAGGCTAAAGCTGTAATGGCCAGTCTAAATGAATTTTCCTTTCCCCTAAGATGCTACTATTATGTGTTTTAAAACAATACTGCAGAATCAAACACACCCCTCTGAATAACATGTTAAAAACAAACAAGCAACAGCAAAAAAAAAAAAAAAAAAAAAAAAAAGAACATGACAAATCATCCAAACAAACAAAAAAGCACATCAAAAAACAAAACCAAAGTGCAACTTGAGAAGTCACACTAAATTTTCTACAGTATAGAAGAAAAATTGGGTTAAATAATAAATAGAAGTATTGATCTCCAGAGATATGTTCACTTCCAGAAAAACTGTGCAGTGCCATTCCTGTTATTCATGCAGTATCTTTTGCTACTGCTAAGTGTAGAATTTATGAAATTAAATAAAGTTCAAACACAAATTCCTTTGGATTTTATCCTATCTCTATTTTCCCACAAAATGGGACAATAACATTGATTTCTCAGTGTCTGTGATTTCAGAAGTTTTATCATTATGTAAGAGGATGAATAACATATTTCAGAAATTATGGCAGTGTGATTTAGTTATTCCAATCTATATTTATTTACATATATATATATGTTATTTATCATATGTGGTTAATACAAACCCACAGCATATAAAATTTCAGTGAACTTGGAAAGACTGAATCCATGTAACTTTGATTACTTAAAAAACTTCAGAAGTTTAACATTTTAACATCCTGCCATTCAGCGAGACCTGGACCGGCTGGGGAGATGGGCAGGAAGAAACCAGATGCAGTTTAATAAGAGCAAGTGTAGAGTCCTGCACCTGGGAAGGAACAACCAGAAGTATCAGTACAGGCTGGGGGATGACCTGCTGGAGAGGAGCTCTGAGGAGAAGGACCCGGGGGTCCTGGTGGACGACAGGTTGACCATGAGCCAGCAGTGTGCCCTCATGTCCAAGAGGGCTAATGGGATCCTGGCGTGCATTAAAAGGAGCGTGGCCAGCAGGTCAAGGGAGGTGATCCTCCCCCTCTACTCTGCCCTGGTCAGGCCTCACCTGGAGTACTGTATCCAGTTCTGGGCTCCCCAGTACAAAAAAAGATAGGGATCTCCTGGAAAGAGTGCAGCAAAGGACCACAAAGATGATACAAGGCCTGGAGCATCTTCCCTATGAATAAAGGCTGAGAGACCAGGGTCTGTTCAGCCTGGAGAAGAGAAGAATGAGAGGGGATCTTATCAATGTGTACAAATATCTGAGGGGTGGGAGACAGAAGGATGTAGCTAACCTTTCTCAGTGGTTTGTGGGGATAGGACAAGGGGCAACGGCCGCAAAATAGAACACAGGAAGTTCTGCACCAACATGCGAAAGAACTTCTTCACAGTGAGAGTGACGGAGCACTGGAACAGGCTGCCTAGAGAGGTTGTGGAGTTTCCTTCTCTGGAGATATTCAAGGCCCATCTGGAAGCCTACCTGGGCAGCCTGCTCTGAGGATCCTGCTTTTCAGTGGTGTTGGACCCGATGATCTTCGAGGTCCCTTCCAACCCCTACCGTTCCGTGATTCTGTGATTCTGTGATTTTTGTCCATATAACAGAGACTTTTTGGCATGACTATGCAAGTACTGTCAGATCTTTTCAAAACTTTTTATCTGAAAAATTAATTTATTTGGATAAAAAGACATTAACAGAATAGAAAAATCTATAAATAAATCTATAAACATTTCATTGTGGATATCTGAAGTTAAATTCACTACTATAGTCTAATTTATTCAATGAAATCTGTCTTATTTCAGGAGAAAATTATTAGGGACTGTGTTCATTGGTAACTGTGAGATGGCTGTGTCATTGTTAAAAACAGGCTAAAAATAGTTTGTGAGAAAATATAATTTGTCTGGAGAGAAACATCGTCTAGACTGATACATGACTAATAGGACTTAACCCCACACAACATTGACATAACAGCAAGATGCACTGAGTTTCAGACCAATGTTCATAGTCCTCTGAGGGAGAATATATGAGTAAATTTTAGCCAGAACTTTTATGGTTTCTTTCTTTCTTTCTTTCTTTCTTTCTTTCTTTCTTTCTTTCTTTCAAATTTGAGATTGTTATCTGGGTTTTTGATGTGGAAACATCTAACATCTCTTAGTCTTTTCTACCTATACTTTACTAACTAGAGGAAATGGGGATAGAGGAGGATCTGTAGGTCAAAAAGGGTGACAGGACTCAAGATACAACCAGAAATACTTATTAGGATGAATAAGATTAAGAGAAAGAATGTGCCTTTTTACTGTCACAATTGTGAGCCACTTTCAGAACTTGCCTGTTGAGTGACTGCTGCTTTTCTGTGCTCTTGTATTTCATCTATGCTCCTCATTTCTTCCTGTCTCTTTTTTCAGTTGTATTTTGGCACAGTGAATATATTGTTGGACATCTTCTGGGCAAATTAATTTTTTACAAAGTCAGATAATATGAGGCATGGCCAAAGTCAGTCTGCAGAAAAAGCTTGTTCTTGTGACTTAGCAAAGTTGCGTAGGAGCTGAATAGCTGTCAAGTAAATGTCTTATTTTATACAGTTTGATCAGTAGCATCTTCAAATTTGTATGTCTATTATAAGATCATATTATCTAAATTTTAACTAGAAATATTTTGAGTATATGGCAGTCAATACTATCTTTATTAAAATCATTTATGACAATCTTTCAGTTATAATGGTCTGAACACCTTTCTGTGGCTCTCTTTGAGTATAAGAAGGCACCTACTTATTGCATTTGCTATTTTATGATCTGAATTATTGAAAATCAATGGTATGAAAAGAATTAGAATTACAAGTATCATAATAAGGAAAGGAGAAACTGTTGGATTTCTTGATGAATGAAGATGATTTTTATTTCATGAATGGTTATCAAAAACACAATGTCACATTCATTATAATGTTTCAACAAAGGCTCACTACAAAAATAAATAAATAAATAAATAAAAACCATAAATAAACCAAAGATTAGTCCATTGAAATTGAGAAAATAAAAAATAAAATAATAATAAAAAAAAAGCCTCCAAGATCAAAGGAATGGAAAAATAAGCACATGAAGAAGATACTGAAATGATTCTTCATTTATTTATTTTTTTCCCCTCAAATCTTTCTGACAGCTCAGCATTTGAATTGGATAGCAATATTAGTATTAACCCGGTGTTTATATTGGATTAGAACATTCCTGACTTTTAGAGAGTCCAAGGTAAATATTTTAAAGAGAGCCTTATCAGAATCAATTTTCTTGATGGTGTTGTTTGTACTTTTCTCTTCTGCTGGCCAAAATGCATCTGACTATTTCTAATCCATCCTGGGAGGAACAAACCATTCTTTAATTTTGTGTCAAGGTAAATATTACTTTTTCAAAGATATTTTAGCTTTATTTCCTGTGCTTGTGTGGCAACTTAATTCAGAAGGAACTTCAGGTTTAGCTGACTGAGCATGAGAAAGAGTCAGACCTCTTTATTTTGCTAAAGTGAATTGAATTTAACCATGAACTAATTTCATATGAGTACATTCACACACACACACACACACAAATAAATAAATAAAAGGAAAATAAAAAGAGTCGTGAAAAGGGCCAAGCATCTCTTGATCTCTTGCTAAACACATCTTTACACTGCGCTGACCACCATTATGGTTGACTGTCAGTGTTCTAGTTAACAATATGCAGAACACAGAAGAAATATTTTCTGAATAATGGTAAAAGCCTGATTTCCATTAAGCTAGCTGTTATTATTATTATTGAAGGAATGACCTCATGGAGGATTGTGAAAGGGAAGCAGACTCACTCTGGTATCCAGGAATGCAGCTTTATGTCTTATCTGAAAGCCTGTGTTGTCTTCCTTTTCCTTAGCATATGGGTTATTTGGCAAAAAGTCTCATTTTCTAAGGCCCCAAAGGGTGAGCATTTAAAGCAGCTCTGAAATATACCATTGATCTCCTTACCCAGAGTGTTTGAGAGAGTGAAAAATGTTGTTTGGAAATGTTTCACAAAACAAAGGTAAGCTTTCAGATTCACCAATTCCACAGAATGTATACTACATGATGTAATCCAGATGTGTCTCATATTGGAACTTTTATATGGAATGCCTTTCTTTCCCTGTCAAAAAGGAAAAAATATTCCCACAGAAATCTGAGAAGTGTTTAGCAGTTTAATTCTCTTCTCATGAATTTAATAATAATGTTATTATTATTATTATTATTAATTATTTAAACCTCGTGGTTTTAAGCCAATGTAATGTCTCCCTGTAAAAGGGAGGAACAGAATCATCCCATGTTTCTGAGTAATTTGCATTTATCGAGATCTCATACACTGCAAGCTATTATTTCTGTCCTGGGCATCATAAGCACTTTCATTTAAACAATTTCAAAAGAAGGTGATAGAGAAAAGGCTGAAGAACAGTAATGAAGACAAGTAAGATGTAAAAATAAATTAAGTTCTTGGTCTTTGCCATGGTGAATTCAAGCTGGTGGTTTAACATCTGGTACACATATTTTAAGGCAAGGCACAGTACAGAAGTAAAGGAGAAGAGGCATGTCTGGAGAGGCAGATTTGTGAGTTATCTGTTTCAAGACGTTATTTGATATGGATGGAGAAGAGAAGTTCACCGTAAAGAAAATATGTGTGCAAAATCCTTTGTATCTTGAATCAACATTTCATCTATGATTCAGCCATATATAGATAAAAACCTTAAATGATTTTCATTTTTACATTCTAACCATAAAGCATGCTACTGAAAAAAAACTTAAAATTTAAGAAAAATTAAGTTGGTCTACAACTTCAAGTTTGTAGAGTCTACTAGAAGGCTATTATTAATATTTTCATATGAATTCTATGCTAATGATTTCATTTTTACACAATAAAATTTAAAATATCCCATCTTTTTTTCTAAAGGCATTTTAGTTATCTAACAGTTACTTGCCTTTAAAGCATGAGTACTAAGAAACAAACACACAAACAACAAAACAACAAAAACAAAACAACAACAAAAATAAAAGCAACCTGGCTCTCTATTGCTTTATCTGTTGCATTAAAAAAATGGACAAAAAATATTAGTGGTTCAATTTTCTTTCAGCTTGTATTGCTATACTTCATTAGAAAATGTACTGACCAGTACATGAGACTTATTGTTTGATAAGGGCTGCCCAAATAATCTTGTTTGACATTTATAGCACATTCCTATCCTGTGCTATAAATAATTGATATACCATGGTCAGTGAACAGAACAACATTGATCACTCTGTACAAATCTTCTTATAGTCAGAAGTATTTTTACAGAACAGAACTTAACACTTGGCTGATTTCACCTTTCATGTAGGCCACTTCTTCTCCATTGACTTGGGCAGATAGACTGGAACAAACTCTTAAATGAGGAGAGATACCAACAACATCGTACTTTCTAGTCCCACAGAACAGAGAAAAGAGGAAGGTCGTGTTATTTTTACTACTGCAGAAATTCCTCACTTGTAACCACAGTACTGCCCATAGTCCAGTAAAACAGATAAAGAGGTGGACTAGATATGAAGGGTTACATAACCAGCTGTCAAGTTCTTTTTTCAATACACGAGGAAATAACACACTTTTTGTGACCTTAGCCATCTTTTTGTAAATAGGTGTATGCAAAGTCTGACACACTCTAGAATATAAACAGTGAAGTGGCTGATGAAAGTGGCAAATGAGCATTACACTATATATTCTTTTTTTTTTTTTTTTGATTGAACTAATCTCCTATCCTGCTACATGACAGAAACAGTCTAATGCATATTGTATTTGGATGTGGGTTTGTCTTTAACATAGATGTAGGTATCAAGCTTGAAAAATGTCAGCTGCCAGGAATTTAATGGAGAGGTTAAGTTCATAGGAGGAGCTAATATCTTTCCTTAGTTTGAGTGATAGCTGGAAAGAACGATTGAGTTCTTACACTGAGAATCACTGTTTTATACAGACACATGATGGTAAAGTTGATTTATAGTGCCTTATTCTTCTTTTTACACTCTGACTGAAGTTTTTGGAGACTCTGTAAGAGCTGTAGGAGTTTAAATTTGCATGTCATACAAAGAATAATATATGTCTAATACCCCCTCAATGGCAGACAGATATGTCTATAGCATCCTTTCATGACAAGTATTCTTTGAATTTTTAAGTCATATTCTTCTTGATTTATTTTTTTTTCTTTTTACTGGTTATATCATTAGATGAAAAATAAAGCACTAGTTAGCAACAGCATATGCTTTCGAAAGAAGTGTATATAAAGTTTGTCTTCATTTGTACTAGTACAGACTTAACAGAATTATTCACAGAGATACTACTTGGTTATGCTTGCATGATTATTTTTTCTTGCATTATAGCAGAACTTTTACTTTCAGGTCTTTTGTCAGAGTCTAAAGGATAATCAATCTGTGGCCTATGAAAAGTGGATTTAATAGACTTAGTTGGTTCCTATATGACAGGAATCAATGTCACAAAGAAGTCATCCTACTTTTGATATTTTTGGCCTAACACAGTAATGGCAAATTTACACTGATGAATGGATATGGAAAAATAAGTTCCAGTATATCTCACTGAAAGTTTAAAGGTGTGTTGGAAGAGAAATATCATGAGACTTGCATAGCTGCTGGATTTCCTCAGTCTTTTCTCGGGAAAATAATGAATTTTGTCTGTAAATCTGGCACATTTCTTGAGCAGTAATTTGACTTTAAAAATCTCCTAATGTAGATTTTTTTCATGATATACCAAAGTTTTTTTTTTTTTTTTTTTTTTTTTTCCTTGCCAGAAATTTTCTAATTGAAACCTCCTACTTTCATTTCTCTGTCCTTTTTCTTTACCTACCCTATTACACAAAAAAAAAATATAGACAACTTTGTGTACAGCTCGTATCACATCCCCTTAGGATTGTTTTCCCAGCATAAATCACTGAGATCCTCAGTAAAGCAATCCTGTTGGAGGAGAAAAAATGTTCAGCAAACACTCATGATTGTGGAGAAAGAGCAAGAAATCTTACCCAAACTGTTTGTGCAACCTGTAAAGCTTTTGCCTTGCACTCAAAATGCTTTAAATTCAACGCACTCAATGTAAAAAACAAAATATAACCACAGTAAAGCAGAAGAGATGTGAGCATACCAACTTATTCTTAATACTTGAAAGTGTTCATGCTGAGCAGTAGTCGAAAGAGATAAGGTTTATCTTAGTGCTATTTCCAACACATCCCCTTGATTTGCCTAAATAAATATTGTTTTTGCTTTGTGACTCAAATATCTAATTCAATATATACAACATATCCAGTAGACACAGTTCTCTCAATTTGTGTCTTTGCAAATAATTCCGCTGATTTCCAGGGAAGTGATGCTTATAAGTGAGAGAACAAAAAGGTCTCTAACAGATTTACTTATTTATTTATTTTTAATATTCATTCCTCCTAACTCATTGAAAATTTTTCATTGCTTTTGATTATTTACAACAGAAACAATATGAACCACCACATTGTCCTTTTTTTTTTTTTCAAAATGGTAAACAACATTGCTGAAACAATGTGATACGATCATTCAAAGGTACCTGGGGAGTGGAAGGAAAATAAACCTTCAGCCCGTCTCAAGTCTCACAGCATTCCAGCACGTCTCATGTGGGTACATTACCACTACAACATCATGCTACGTGTGGTAGTGCAAGTCAGGGGTTATTCATTATTTCAGCCTGAGCAATAAACACAATTACCACAACACCTAATGATAAATAAATTAACTGAATCACACAGATTAAGAGTAGTGTTTGAGGCCATAGAGAAAAGGAAATATTCAGGTTCATCCAAAACTCACATTTTGTTAAAGAACTCTGCCTTCAGTTCTTCTGTAGGAATGTTTTCCTACACCTTAAAATACAATCCTTTCATTAATAGATGTCCTATCTGTTGAGGCTAGAAATGGTCAGAAGCAATTCATTTGAAAATAGCATTGCTAGTTGACTATCAGTTTCTCTACAATGGAAGCAGTGATAGGAAAGCACTGTTTACACTACAGCATACAGCCTCATCAATCTTCATACTTTGATGAGAGTTTCCACCTAGTGGAAGTCTCTTCACCCAGATGCCCCCACTCATCTCACCACTAATGTGCAGCACTTAACAAACATGTCTGTGGTTTCTGGGTCTGGTCTGTCTCACAGAAAGACCACCCAATCTCTTCTCTCTAAACTTGCTCATGTTTCTGGAGCTGGGCTGATCTTGTGAGGACTAGGTGTTGATCTCTTGTGATGCACAGATTATGCTCACCAGTGACACCCATGTCTGTAACAGCTGGCTATAGTAGCAGTGTCACTGGTCACAGTGTCTTGAAGGCTGGTCCAGGGACAGCTCTGGTGATATTTCTGGGAGTAATACCTTGTGTGACTTGCTCTCAGAGCACATTTGTGAGTGCATCTATTGCCCAGTTACAGGATGGTCTGTCAGCCTGTGTGACCCCCAAACCTTTTAACAAAAAATATATAGAAGAATGACATACCTGTTGAGCCAAAAACCTTGTGGATATTCCTTGCACCCAGGGTTCTGTGCTCAGCAAAGAGCTTTGAGAACTTAGATACCTGTAAGCAAGATTTTTTTTCCCCCACTTATTATATTACAAACCATAGAGTCACAGAACAGTCCAAGTTGTGGAAGGACCTTGAAAGATCTGGACAAATCTTTCAGGGAAAGGGGTGCATGGATAAGATTATCTAGCACCTTGTCCAGTCAAGTCTTGAAAAGGACAATTCTGTACTGAAGGCAACCCTTCAAACTGAACTGGAGCATATACATAGTGAAATAGCAGACCTGCTTTCCCCCATAGTGGTATTTTTAATTATTGAAATAACCACTCATGAGAGAATTCATTGGTAGTAGCACTGATCTTAAAATAAACTGAGGACACAGGCAAGATAAACTTTGTGGGAACAGATAACAGTTTCAACAAAAAGTTGCTGTAGCTGGAAAAAAAAAAAAAAAAAAAAAAAGACAACTTTCAAGCACATAAGACTTTCTTAGTTCATTTACTTTATTATTATTATTATTATTATTATTATTATCTTTGTAGTAACAGAGGTTAATTATTCAGTTACTATATTTTTTCTTCATATTTTATGACAAAAAAAAAATCTTGTATCATCTTGTATCTGAAAAACATTTTTTTTGCTTTCTAGAAGCTTGCATACTCCTTAATCCCAATATTTTGCTCAAGATCCAGAGCTGAATGTCAGTGATGCTGCACAAGTGAAAGTATATTATTATCCATTTCTTAATTATTATATTAATTTAGAAGCAGGAAATTGTTTCCCAGGGCTACCCAGAAAGCAAGTCGAATAATATACAGTGGAAAAAAAAATAAAAATAAAAATAAATGGGGGCATATGCTATAAGCCACAGCTGAGTCTAATAATATTCAGTTCTCTGGTTTAAAAAAAATAATAAAAAATAGAACAAATGGAAGAGGAAGGGGAAAAATGAAGCATTTAAAAAGCCATGTTTGCTTGAAGGAAAATGCAGTAACTTTTTAAGGTCCTAAAAAGAGTTAGATATGATCCAAGCTGAGTAAATCTGTGGAAAAGCCTGAAAAACAGACTAGAATGCTTTTAGTGGTATTTCTTTCAACTTTTTGTGAGTGCTGAAAAAGTGAAAGCTTGTTCCATGTGTTACAGTTTAAACGGGGTTACCTGTGATGTCTGGAAAAAATGATTTGCCAGGGAAAATCTGTGAACTGAAGAGGCATGTTTGAGCTACCAAGGTTAGCATTGGACATCATATCTCTGATTTTTGTCTCACCTATTTAAGGTTTTCAAAGGCAGATGATTCATTTTTTAAAAGGGACTAGGACTATGCCAGAAGCCTAATAAAGTAGACCCCAGAAAGGTTGAATTTTTTCTTGAATTCAGCTGAGCTAATGTCATGGAGTTCAAAGGGAACTGACTCAAGTTTTGTAGGACGCTGCATTTTTACAATGTGAAAAAAAAAATAAATAAAAACTGTTGCATAACATGGATTTTGAAAAAAAAAATAAATATGATAAAGTATCTTTAGACACCTGTCCCCGTATATTTTAATATAGTTATAGTCTAAGCTGTCCCATCTTCTTCATAATCAAGGTTGAGATGAGGAGAGTTTTAACAAAAATACAGTTTCAACAGAGTCTATGCTGTTAGTAGTTTGGGAATTATTTTGCTCTACAGTTTTAACTCAGTAAAGAAATAAAAGTATTATGCAAAAGTCTAATAGAAGAAGCATCCCAGGGATGTCAAAAAGAATCACTTTATAATTCTTCAAATCTTTCAAATTGTTGGTAACTGAAAGAAAAGCCAATGAAATGAAGGACAAACAAACAAAAATGACAAAACACAAAAGCAAACACAAAACCAAACCAAACCAACAACAACAAAAAACACCCCATAATTTTTCCCTTGTCTAGACCACCAGTGACACATGTAATTCTTTCTTTAGCTAAGGAAAGATATTTATAGCTTAATTATCTTACTAAAACAACTTTTAACCTATCTGGCAGAGTGCTTAAAGATTACTTTTTTTCCTGAAAGTGAGGTTGAGAAAGTAATAATTTGACTAAATTTTTCGAGTCAGCCTTCTTTTTATATGATGTACCACAATACCTAAAATATCACGGTTTATTGCACAGCTTCCCATTCCCATTTCAACTCCACACTGTGTTCTGTTTTGTCCCTGAGCTGTCAAATGAGGAGTGAGTTAAGGTATTCAGCCATGACCTATGTTAAACATCTACACTGCAGGTGTGAGGTAGACCATGAAAAATGGGGAAAAATGAATAATTCTGCAATAGATTCATTTGGCATATAGTTGATATCTCTATCAAAATCAGATTAATTTCACCTAACAATTATCAACTTTACTCCACTGAGTATAAAATGAATCCCCAAAGCTGGTTCAGAAATAAGTATCTATGCTGTTGATTAATGTATGAAATGAAGAACTTCAGCCTTGATCATTTTGAGAGTTTGTATTTCATTTTAGAAGAGACCTAGTCAGTCAGTGTGGTGAAAACTAAGCATCTAGACAAATATTCTAATTGGTCTAGAAACACCTGAGAAAGTAAACAAAGTAAAGAAACACAAGAAAATAAATGTTTAAAAAGTTAAATATAAAATAAAGGTGGTTTTTTTTTTTTTTTTTTTTTTTTTGGAAATAAATGTGAATACATTAGCAACCTTGTTTTGTATTTCTGAATGACATGAAGTGAAAACATACATGCTTGTGTGTGTGTCTTTGTATAAAGCTGGCACTGGAAAGAGTGAAATAAGAACAGTGAAATCCCTAAATCACTCTGGTTGATATCAGTCGTTCCAGGGGATTTGGCAGTATTGCTTGGATTTTTATTAAGAGCACTTAGTTATTGTTCAGTACTGGCATATTGCCTCAGCTAGCAAGAGTCATCATGTACTACTCTAACTGAAAAACTAATACATCTCATACTGAGATGGTTATAAGTATTTTTGTGAGACTACAGGGCACAAGCTACATGTTTTGAGACCTGCATACACATGGGCTATACAGAAGTTAAAACACCTCCCTTCTGCTGGTTCAAACACAGACTCAGGCCTTTTTGGATTTTGAACATTCTGGAAAGAAAAGGATAGCAACAGAGATCTCTGAAACACTTCTGAAGGAGATTACCTAGAGGACAGCAGGGATGAGAGAAGAGTATTTTCACGATATATCTTGTTTGATGCAAGAGTATTGTACCCAACCTTTCTTTCTAACTCTCTGCACTTCAGCTTGACACAGCTCTGACACGGAGACCAGATGGAAAATCTGTTTTATCTCTAGACTTGGGAGATATTCATGGACAATAATACCTGCAATGCAAACATTTCCACTCAATGGGTCTTGATTTCATATTAGGCAAAGCAGACCACTACTGAGCAATTTATTTCAAGTGGTTACACTGCAATGTAAGACCTATTGTGCTTCTATTCTTTTACTTTAATGGCACTTTACCTGAATGTTTTGAACTAAGGAAGAAAAAGGAAGCAAATTAATAAAACATATCCAAAATACTTTTGTCTTTGAGAAGGAAAGCATTTTTGGTATTAAACTTTTCCTTGAGGCCTTTGTTTGAAAATTACATATGAAAGAATTCATCAGAGCACCCTGATCTAAGTCCCTTCTTCACAGAAAACCCAATCTGAGCTGTTGTTTAGTTCAGCTGTGAAAAGCTGGAGCTAAAACTGTCAACTTTAGGCTTCTGACTTTAGGCTTCTGATGATCCCAGTTGCTCATGAGTGCTGGGACTGACACACTGTTTTTTGCACTGTACAGTGAATGCACCGTGTCTACAATTGTTAAGGAAGGAAACAGTATTTGTGATTATGTTGCATGTTTGTTGACATATGCCTATTCTACCCAATATATTTTTAATCTTTTTTCCTAGGGAAAATCTTTTTTTCTTAGGGAAAAACCCTTGAAGATCTAATATTCTAAAAATATTTTGTTCAACTGGTGTCAGGGGAGAGGAGAAAATTCTTTTAAGAGAAAGTCTACAGCATCAGCTCAACCCTTATTGAACTGACAAAGGAAAGGGTTGTTACAAATATCCTACTCACTGAAAGTCTTCAGGCAGAATTCATGACCTATTTGACAACACAGGAGACAAATCCATGGAAATCAGGCTCCATTTGCTCCACTGCTAACAAGATTCCTAGTTCTAATGCTGGCAGTGAGGATTTGGCACTCATTTTGCAAGTAGTAACCAGAGATCAGAGAGAAAATGCAGTGGCCATTGAGAAAAACCTTGAAACTATTAGGAAATTATGAGATTTGGTTAGCTGTACTCCTGAGAAATGACAATTCCCTACATTCCTTGGTACCAAGCTTCTCAATAGCTTGTTAGAAAATTTTCCATCCTCAATGGAGGATATCAAAAGCTTCATCTGTAGTACTTTGAAACCAAGATGCATAATTATCTAAAGAAATAAGATTCATTTTCACATTTTTTGTTTTCTCTTCCTGACAAAGACTGCAGATATTTATGGGAAAGCATGCTTGCTTATATCTTTCGTGTAAGAAGTCTAATTTATAGAAATAATCCTATTGCTCTGTGACTCCTCAAACACACACACACACAAATATATATCTATTTAATAATATCTGAATTATCTTATCTTTAGCCTGGAAAAGAGAAGACTAAGGGCAGACCTCATCAAAGTGTATAAATATCTGAGGGGGGAGGGTGTCAAGAGGGTATCAAGAGGATTGCTCTTTTCAGTTGTGCCCAGCAACAGGATGAGAAGCAACGGGCCCAAACTGAAGCACAGGAGGTTCTGGCTGAATATGAGAGGGCATTTCTTTACAGTGAGGGTGACAGAGCACTGTAATAGGTTTCCCTGAGAGGCTGTGGAGTCTCCTCCTCTGGAGATATTCAAAACACGCCTAGATGCCATCCTGCACAATGTGCTCTAGGTGATCCTGCTTGGCGGGGGATTGTAATAGATGATCTTCACAGTTCCCTTCCAACCATGGACATTCTGTGATTTTGTGAACTTGGAGCTGAATTTGCAATTGTTGTCCTTTTAACTGTGAAGGTCGGACTGGAATGTAAGTCATACCACCTACCCATCACTTTTTATAAATGCTAACTCTAGTGATGTCTTCTCTGATAATAGCATTTAACTCAATTTTTTACTATAAAATGAGTGAAAATTGCTTCTCTCATCTCTGAATTCCAGTACTAACTTTCTGCTAGTGCATTCACCCTTGGCATCTCCTATACAAATCCAATACAGAATTTTTATTGCCACTGATATATCTGCTTTCTAAAGGCTACCCTAGACTGCCTCTCATCCTCTGTACTGTCCACCAGTTAGTCCATTAGGCATTTATATAGGTCTAGCCCAGGAAAAATAGAGTTGAAAAAAATTGAATTGATCTGGAAAATGTATCAGTGTCATTTAATATTCATTAGCTCTCTTCTGATATCTCTACTGAATTTACAGAATATTTTTAATAATCTGCAAATTGATCAGATATCAATATTCTTCCCGTGTTTGCTGTTACAGCTGCTCCTAATCTGAGGACTTAAAGCCAGCCAAAAGTCTCAGCAAACCTTGTATAGACATGCAAATGCATCATCACCCTATGCCATTGATGTTTTAAGCAGAGCTGAATAAAAACAGAGGTAATCTTTAAATCTTCAATGACCAATTTCTCTTGTCAGTGGGAAAAAGGATTTTCTCAGGAGAACTGATTGAAATAAACTTTTTTTTTTTTTTTTCAATCTCAGTATATATACGTAATTTTTGTGTTACATTCATAAACAATATTTGCTCAAACTTATTCTCAATAAGACTGGATAACCGTATTGCAGGTAACAGATCAGTATCCATAATACAAATGGGGAGATTCACATGGCCAATATTCCCATTCACCTTTTGAGGCCCAGCTGACCAGTTACATGTTAGAGCTTGGACAACTTGCTACACAAAACAGGGTCAGACTTCCAGCTTCTACAAGCCTTTCTAATACTGCCAGTCTCTTGAAGGCAACAGACTTACATTAAGGGACTGATTAGAAATAGGATCTCCCATGTGCTCTCTCAACAGTCTGCTGCAAACACCCAGCACTGACTGAACCCTCTACAGACATGAGGTATCCTGCAAACTCAATGCAAATTTCCATAATAAAAAGTTATTACAGAGGCAAAAGTCTTGCTGACTTCAGTCATTTTTATAATTATCTTCCCTCCCATCATGTAAGCAGATGTTTTTCTGATGCAAACCTACAAGATGACTAATAATGATATAGACACATTTTCAGCTTTCTCAGCAAACCCTAACAGTCACAACCGATCCTTCCTGTTGTGTCCTAGAGATACTTGAAGGAAATGCAAAAATATTAAAAAACAAGCAAACAAAACAAACAAACAAACAAAAAGATAGTGCAAGGACTACTTATAACATGATATGCCAGCTTGTCTCAAAAAAATATTGGGGTTGTATTGAGGTTTCCTATACCAAAATCTACAGTGATCATAGCAAATATGTTGTAGTGTTTTTTATTTCTCTGCAAGCAAGAAGTCTTGAAGCAATATAACAGAAATATAAGTTCTACTGGGAATGAATGTATACAAACATTTCCAGAACACCTTAAAAATATGAATAATTCCATTGTATCGTGTTGAGGTCTTTGTATTGTGTTTGTGAGATTATCACTTTGCATTAACCAAGATTAATCTCCCCTAAAAATGGCTGTCTGAAAGCAGTGTCAAGCCTAATTTTTTTTTTTCCTAAGACCACCTTAGTAGCCAGTAAGGCTTGCTAAGCAGTGCATAATTTACTGTTTTAACAGTAAATATAGGATTATATTTACCCCAGGAATATCTCGCCATTGATTAAAGAGGGATGAATGAACTTAGACTGAAGAGATGGCTTTTAGTTAGCTAAATAAATTAACGTCAACAATGTCAGAAGAGAGAATTCTTCTTTCTTCTCAACAAATGAATGAATATATAACATGACATACATTCTGCCACATTATTATACTAATTCATATTAATTACATCACATTAATTATTTTTATTATTTCTTCTCTTTTTTGGTATCTTAATTTTTTAGTTAAAACTGTGAATCTTGACTCATGATTTTTAGATACTGGAGGTAACTAAAGACAACCATTTCACATCTGGTATTCACAAGATATGGCTAAAAGTCCTAACTGGCAACAGGATGCCTGTTAGAAACAAAAGAGCAGATGTAAGTTCATAATCTTTTTATACTAGTATACTCCATGTACAACTAGTACATTTCACTTAATTAATAGTAAGCAGAGATGGGAAACATAAGTACGCTTCCGTATTTCTTTGCCTGTGACAGGTGATGTACTATTTGTTAGAACTATGTACTATCTTCAGAGCATGTAATCTGTGTTGCTGTACATTGCTCTAATAAAAGCTTTACTACTTTATAAATTCTGTCACAATCAACAATGGATTTCTGTTTTGGCTACGGCTTTAGATACTTGTTGCTTGCAACTAGAATTTGCAATAAGGCTGGGCATTTATGTACAAATTTCCTATACAAATTAAGAACTTCCCCTGGGCCCACCGGAAGATCATTACAAGTGTTAAACACTCCACATAACCCCAACCCACACCAAGGGAGAACCTGATTGGTTAAGCTGTTGCTTAACCTGCTGCCCAGTTGTGAGTGATCAGCATCTGTATGGGACTGTTAGAGTTAGCACTGCATGCAGGAACTCAAACCCAGGCTATATGGGGTCAGTTCCCTTCACCCGCACGTAACCAGCAGTTAGAACTGCAATAGCCTCGCTACTCTCACACAGCTGGCTAAACTCACAGGCTGGAGAAGACCACACAGGAAATGTTAGACAAAGAGTTGGACAGTGTCATTGGTAGAGTAAGGCTGTTTAACTGTCTCTTGTGTAAGCTATGCCTAAATAAATCCCAAAGCTAGTGGGACTTGACAAAGAATTAAAAAATTAATAAAAAGTAGTGAGATGTTTTTCTTTTGTTTTAAATATTGCAAAGGAAGGCTTTGCAATTCTGATCTCTCCCTGATGGTGTGTATGCACATAAGCACAAGCAAGTGAATCAAAAGTCATGGCTCTATTTTACAGCAAATGCCCTCTTCACTGCATTCAGTTGCCATGGTCCTATCATCTGTCCCTTGTATTTTGAAAGGTGACCTGCTTTAAATAGAACAGGCAAGGAGCAGGAAGGAAAGAGGGTTAAGTTGTTCAGGTAGACTTTATTTTAGAAAGAACAAAGCAAGCTAACAAATAATGAAGCCCACCTGTTTAGGCAGAGCTTTCCTGAAGTTCTTTCAGAAAAGGACTAAGAAAAAACATAATATTTTTCTCCAATAACCATGATGCATTTGGCTATTCTCTAGTGTTATTAAGCTGTCAGCACCTGGGAGAAAAAGCCAGAATCAAATGCAATATACAAATATCAGTTGTGTGGTTTGCATTTGATTCTCAGCAAACAGCTGTGAGTTTGGGAGTTTTCCATGAGACACAGAGAGGACCTCTTTATTAAGGGCCAACATTTCCATTCAATATGTCACAAGAGAGACCATGATGTCACCATCTGAATATTTTTTTAGCATTTAAACTGTAATTTCATTGCTATATGTTGCTTACCCTTAGCTAGGTGATAAGCAGTTATTTCCTCCCATAAAAGTTGATAAAAATTTAAGTAATATACAATTCGTAGAGGTTTGCTTTCAAAATATTGTCATTTTATTAAGAAAACTGAAAAAGTTCTGACCTCTGAGAATGCAGCTTGGCTGCAAACATCATTGAAAATTTGCCCCTGCTGGAGAAATTAGTCATCTAAGTGGTTGGAGACCACTTCAAGCTGTGAGGTTTTTAATTATAGCTACCCATTCAGTATAAAACACAGAGAAGTAACATTTTCTTCATTCATTTTCTTGGTGTTCTGCAGATACATGCATCCAGGTAATGCCTAGCTAATTACTTGTGGTTTGAACATGAAAAGTGTTCCATTCAAGAGCAAAAATTACTGTTTTCAGTGCCAGCTGGGAGGAAAATAAACTGAAAAGACACCCTGAAAACAAAAACTGTTATTCCCATGACTGAATTTTTAGAGATTTGTGTTTGAAAGACGATAGTGATGAACTGCTCAGGGAAACCCATTGTTTCCTGAAACCTTTTTTTTTTTTTTTTTTTTTTTTTTTTTTGTCTAGGTGAAGATCTTTATCTTCCACAAACCAATAGGACAATGACAACATTCATATGTATATCATGTGAAGAGAATTAATCCTGGTAGTCAGTAAAATTTATCATATAACGCTGCTATCTTAGTACAGTTATAGCAGAATAATGAGAATTTGCAAGTAGCCTTCTTTATTCTACTGTTTTAAGGCCTTCAATTACAAGTCTCAAACACTAACCAAGAGGAAAAGAAGATGCCTTCTTTAGGCTCACTCCATATGATCAGTCATGTCAGGACATTCCTCACTCCCTCCATCATACTCCTGTGGTCCAGCACTCACTCATGGAAATAAATGTCCAAATTACTTCACAAGATCTAAGACAGCATGCCCTCAGTCCTACATGTCAGTATAGAACAAGTGAGCAGTTATTGTTAGTGAGAAATCTGGATAAATGTTTAATCTAGTTTGTAAGGGAATATACATGTTGAAAGTAAGATTTAATTTTCACACTTTTTTTTCAATTAAAAAAAGAAAATGTTTTTATTACTCTTGAAGTATCTCAAATGTGAACATTTTACTTGGTGCCTTTATGAGATGGAATTTTAAACAGAATTAAGCCCTAGGAGCTTAAAAAGAAAAAGAAAAAGAAAAAAAAAAAAAAAAAAAAAAAGGAGGAGGGGTGGGGGAAGCTTAATCTCTCCTTTAGCTTGGAAGACAAGGTTATAAGGTTCTGCAAAGCACTGATCTAACTGCACCTTATCCCATAGTAGAGCTTATGTCAGTCAGTGCAGCTGTACAAAGATTTCTTTGAGTCAAATGCCAGGAATTAGCTGGAAATGAAGTGTCACTCAACTAACTGTGTCACTTATTCAGCCTGCAAGACAAAAAATATTCCAACGCTGTTCACAGGAGGGGAGTAATATTTTGCACACAGTTCACGTTTTGTTCTGTTCCATGTCACAGCAGCTGAATCTGAATGACATCTTGTTTAATTGTTCTACAAAATTTCTGAACATCTGAAGTTGTTTAGCTCTTGTCCCTATGCATCACTACACTGAATTTTAGAGAACAAACAAATATTTGGGTGGAGTCTGTACTGATGTAGTTAAATTTCAAGTAAAGAAATCATGTTTTCAACCACAATCAATTCCTAACCATCCAGCTTCATTTCACTGTCATCTGTGGTATGCTTTGATACGTTTAACAAGCTGTCTCTATCACAACCACAATACCTTGGAATATTACCATTTTTTACATTTATTAGCACGTTGTACTTAATATTTTTCCTGTAGGAGTAAGAGTGGACATACTTTCTCTGTGTAACACAAACAGCTGTCAGCTTGCAGTGCTTCAGAACATTGTGTTTGTTAGTTATTAAATATATATATATATATAGGAATTGTGGAAAATGAGCTGAAAGATACATTTCATTTATAGTAGATGCTATATGAATTATATGATAATAAAATCTATTTCAGTGAAAAATATACACAGCAGAATAACCCCTTGAAGGCAGGCAGGCAGGCAGGCAGAATAACCCCTTGAAGGCAGGCAGGCAGGCAGGGAGGGAGGGAGGGAGGGAGGGAAGGAGGAAGGAAGGAAGGAAGGAAGGAAGGAAGGAAGGAAGGAAGGAA
>NC_048895.1:43788468-43789643 GCF_011077185.1 Oxyura jamaicensis | reverse complement strand
GAAGGAAGGAAGGAAGGAAGGAAGGAAGGAAGGAAGGAAGGAAGGAAGGAAGGAAGGAAGGAAGGACGGAAGGAAGGAAGGAAGGAAGGAAGGAAGGAAGGAAGGAAGGAGGGAGGGAGGGAGAGAGGGAAGGAAGGAAGGGAGGAAGGAAGGAAGGAAGGAAGGAAGGAAGGAAGGAAGGAAGGAAGGAAGGAAGGAAGGAAGGAAGGAAGGAAGGAAGGAAGGAAGGAAGGAAGGAAGGATATCAATAGTAATCCTAGTTGTTTGGCAATAAATCAAGATTTAAAGATTCACAGCTAATCTTTTTGTTGTACAGCTACACAATCCAATTTATTTTTATATACAAATAAATGTATCTTTGGAGGAAGGTAAAGTAACATGAGATATGTTTTTAGCAGAAGCTAACAAATGCTTTGTCTAATTTATGTGATTTGTGGCAGACCAACTTATTAACACAAGACTTGATAGAAATGAGTTTATGAATATGAAAACACTCAGGAATTTCACTCTGGAATTTCACCACAGGATGTGTGCCTAATTCCTACTTGATTTAGTAGAATCTGTCTGTATTAATTTAAATGCAGCCACTTGAAAATTTCCCCTAGTATGTCAGGTTTCTAGTTGTTGTATTTCTACTCTAGTACTAAATTAACACAGTCCTCCCTAGAATCTAAGGGTTGTCCACGTTTTTTGACTTAACACTATAGATTTTTTTCTTTCTCATTTGATTATATATATATCACAATATATATATATTAAAATATGTAAGTTCCTTTATTTACTTATTTAATAACTATTGAGATTTTTAGTTAACAGCTGCTCATTCTGCATTTTAAGTATGACCATATGAAACATTTCATCAAGCCCAGCATGAGACACACCTTGGCCAAACCTTTGTGCTCATATTGTTTTGCACCTGCTGCTCACACAAATTCTTCTCCTAGAAAAACTGTCTTTTGTGAGCCAATACGGCTGCTTAAATTTCAAGTACTTTTATTTAAGAGTATACAGAGCAAATACTGTTTGACATGGTGTGTTTATTAATTTCAGATTTCTTCCTTTCTTCTGTTTTTTGAGTATGTTGAAGGTCCCCAGCATATTTCAGATTTAGGCAAAAGAGAAAGAAAAGGAAGGAAGGAAGGAAGGAAGGAAGGAAGGAAGGAAGGAAGGAAGGA
>NC_048895.1:43672588-43783468 GCF_011077185.1 Oxyura jamaicensis | reverse complement strand
AAAGAGAAAGAAAGAAAAAGAAAGAAAGAAAGAAAGAAAGAAAGAAAGAAAGAAAGAAAGAAAGAAAGAAAGAAAGAAAGAAAGAAAGAAAGAAAGAAAGAAAGAAAGAGAAAGAAAGAGAAAGAAAGAAAGAAAGAGAAAGAAAGAAAGAAAGAAAGAAAGAAAGAAAGAAAGAAAGAAAGAAAGAAAGAAAGAAAGAAAGAAAAAGAAAGAAAGAGAAAGAAAGAAAAAGAAAGAAAGAAAGAAAGAAAGAAAGAAAGAAAGAAAGAAAGAAAGAGAAAAAAACTATCATTATTTGTATATAATAGCAATTGAAAATGAGCATCACAGGGCCCAGCAAACTGGGACATATTAAATTGGTCTCCTAACAATTTAAATAATCTGATACTTTGCCTGCTGGACAGCTATCAATTTTTGAACTGGAACAAAAAGAGATAAATTCAGAAAAATCTAATTTACTTTTCCTCAGTCTAATCTACTTGCCAAACTTCTGTACTTGCCAAATGTAAATAAAGAAACTCTTCACTCTATTTTTATTTTTTTATGTCTCTCTCCCCAGTATACTCCCAAATAACCATGTAGATACCTATTGAAATATAATTTATTTGAAAATATTTTAGACCACTGATTTGGAGAATGGTGTCTTGGGTAAACTGAAAATGAGTATATAGAGATGCAGAGGACTTGCTCTTTAAGTGATCAAGAGAAGCATATGCTGATGCTTGGAAAGTAAGTATTCTTTTTGTTTGGGAAAGGTGCAAGATGCTGTTACTCAGCAAACATAATAAAATAATGATTTTATTTGATTTACTTGCCTTTGATTTTCATTTAGTTCATATTATGTTAGATATAATTCCTGTTATGAAGTATTTAAATTGTAAAACACTATTAGTATTTATGTGCTGTCTTTACAGATAGTTTTTGTTTGTTTGTTTGTTTGTTTGTTTTTAATAGTGGAATTAGAAAGTTTATTGTCTAGAATATTCTGTTAAAATATGCAAACATTTCTTCTGTCCTGCCACAGCATCTCCCTGTAGCAATAGCACATTGAGTAAATTGTTCAAACAATATTGAGATATTTGAATATGAAGTTAAGTAATTACTATCATAAAATAATTAATTTAGGGGAATTTTAATTAAAAATGGAATCTTTCTACTCAAAAACTAAGCATTTTTTTTTTTTTTTTGGCAGTCTCAAGACTTTTTTTTTCTTTTTCTTTTTCTTTTAAAAATCATAAGTTTTTTGAAAGCAACCCATTCCTAAAAGGCTTCAGTTTCAACAGCTTGCCATTTTCCAAAGGAAAGTGTTTCATCCCAACATTCTCCAGCAGCTCTACACATTTCTCTAGTGTTGGGCCAGCACACATGGGAAGTGTTCATTTCCACTGGCTGTATGAAAAATTGGTTTCAGGACACAGATGTTTGCAGTACAATAAAACTACTAATTTGTATTTGAGTATTAACTTATTTTCAGATATTCCACTGTGGAAAAGTGTGCTTTCTTGTATTTTCCATCTTCCCTCTTTATAACAACACTGGTTTACTTTTCATGTCAGAGTTGTAGAGTCGTTAAGAACCCAAGTTAAACAAATACTGAGCTTTTTTTTTTTTTACTTTTTTTTTAGTTTTTAGTTTTATCGAAAAGCCTATTATTTTACTATTTTCATATAGCCAAAAATGTAGAATTCATGATTCCATCCATTCAGAAAATTACTTTGTATTTTATTAGTACCTGATAAGGAATAAATTTTAAGAGAAGTTTTATCATAGAACAAGTCAATCCTGCAGTCCATGTAGTTAAATAACTTTCCTGGGTATTTCACATTTCATTCTATTAATTGCCTGTGTTCTCAATTATTTAAATAAGGATCCCAACTTCAGTAGTAGTTTCATTGTTCTCGGGGAATATGTTGATTTTTTTTTTTCTGTCTCCTGCATGGTGCAGACCTTTGAGACTATGATTTAACATTTCTTTAAATTATTCTTAATGTATTTGAACTGTTTGTTTGGTTTCTTTTTTGCTTTTCTAAATGTCGTTCCGTTTTGGCATTCAGTGCTTAAAAGTATGTACTTAGGTTGAAATCCTTGATGCACAGATGCCACTAGAAGTTTTGTCACAGATTTAGTGAAGCTGGGCAGGTCTCCCAGGTGGGAGGAAGGGCTTCTTCAATCTGCACTTGGAAGACATCATAGGAGCAGGTAGTTTGGCCTGGCTGGGCAGGGCTCCAGGTGGAAGAGACATTTCTTACTGCTTTTCCTTGGCAAAGAGGTTAAAAAAGAAGCTCAACAGGTGGAAAAGGCTTTCCTCCATTTCCCTCCCTATTTCTCTACACATGAGAATGGCTATGCACCACAAGGTGAGGGAAAGACATAATTATCCTTCAATGGAGAAAATTTCATTTTTTCACAACCTTACTATGTGTCTTTCCTAATCTCTTGACAGGAAACTTTCCTGTTTCCTTGAGGGATGAAGTTTCATGAAGATAAGCAACTGCTTTTGAAATTACAATTCTTACAGTTTGGGCTTTTTTCATTCTTCAGGAACTTCTTTCAAAGAAAATATATATATATATATATATATATATATATATATATATATAACTGAGAAGTCTAATTTCTGTTTTTGTTTTTGTTTGCTTGTCTGTTTGTTTTCCTAATTTTCTATGGGGTAGAACATCAGAGGTTCCGAGTTCAGAAGTTAGGTTTTTACTCTGGTCTCTCATACAGAGGTAATATTTCATCCACTGTCATTTCTGAGGAAGTTCAGTGACTGGAACAGGACATTTTTTATTGCTCTGTTGACTTCTCTATGACCATTTTAGACGTGTTTCTGCAGTGAACAATTCTGATCTTAAGTGTAATTTTCAATACAGAAGCACCCTTTGGCTTTTTCACAGAACTACCAGTTTTTAGAATATGTCTCTCTGCACCTTACTTGTAAGACCTTCTCTACCTATAAGGTAGTCCAGTGTCTCACACAGAAAATGCATCAACACTGTCACAGTAATTAAACTATTTGGAAATTTCCTGATTCAGCAAGTTGCTGCAGGATTCATCTCTCTTCCTGACAGATCAAGTCTGTTTGGATTTTAGGGATAAATCTCAAGTCCAAGTAAAACCAAAATCTCTGCTAGTCAGGCTCAATTTAGTCCTTTCATCAGTGTCAGTATGATTTGCCAGGCATTTTTCTGCCTGCTTCATCATTAACAAATACCGTGGATACTTCCAAGACCAGAAAGTAGAATTTTGGTTTATTTCAAATCTGAAAGGGTTCTTGAGCTTTCCATGCAGTCATAATGCAGCTGAAAGTTGTAATCCATCTGAGGGACTGGATTATTTCTACATTACTTTCAGAGCAAGTTGATGCCAATTTATACAAGCACCTCATACTTTTTTAATACCCTAATTAGCATGGAGGAAATCGCTGCTTGTTGTGTTCTAATGTTCACATATTAGAATCTGTGAATGTTCTGCAAAACTTTTCTCATTGTTTTATAATTAACAAACAGATTGTTATATAGTGAATCAGTTTAGCAAAGGTTGATCGCTAGATACAAATCTCTTTACCATCAGGCAGAACACAATAGGCAAAATCAATGCTTTCCAACAAAGTGTGTATTTAAATGAATCACCAAGATTTCTTTGGCAGCCAGTAGAAAGAGATAGGAACTTCCAAAAGATGATCCTTGTTATCTGGCACATTGTTCTTCAGAGGCAACAATCTGTCCTTCAGAAGTGACCATTATATAGAGTCAAAAAACAGAAGATAGATTAGATAGCTGAGATTAGTTATCCAACTTTCACCAAGCTCTGAAAAATCATTATGTACGGTGTTACTTTCGCAACATCCTGTAGACAAGAAGATATTTACCATGTCTGCTATGCAAATAAAAATGCATCTTTTTTCACTTCTCCTTAAAGACAACCTAATTTGACCCCTCCCACTATAACGAGAGGGGGCTGTGGAGGTGGGGTTGTAATTCTCGAAATGATCCTAGAAATATTTCCTGGTGACAACAGCTACCTGTAGTGGTGTACACATTAGGACTTTAACAGTCATTAACAAAGTAGTAGCTCTGTTGAATTCACTTTAGTGCACTCATTTTGATAGAATCTCATCCTCTGCACAGACAGTTTTCCCCAGTAAAAGCAGGGAGTTTTACAGTTAACTATAGAACAGATCTATTTATTCTTAAAGACCAGAACAGTTTCTGTCTGTGAATTTCCATAGGGAAATGACTCTCCAGTTGTTGGGACTTACTCCTGAAAGCTGTAGCTGTAATTGCTTCAGAATGGTATTGAGAACATATAAAATAATCCTGATATTTAAGCTGTAGTGAGAAATCATAAGAACAAATCAGAAAATTTTCTAGGAGATATGCTATGTAGGGCAAATTTTCCTTCTTAAGTCTTCTACACACATTCCATTATTGTTGAAGGAGGCAATTTTCCCTTGTATTTCAAAGACACAAAGAAATCCCAGATGGAAATAGGCTAATTGTAAATGAAATCCACATATAAACCAGTGGGAAAGCTGCAATCACAAAACAATCAGACATGATTCCATTACAATCCCACAGTTAATGCTTCACTGATTCATCACATCCTGACTAAGGATATTTCCACAGATGTTTTGAACAACGGGGAAAACTCCTCTGGGACTCAGTGGGCTAATGGCCCAGGGTATAGGTTTGGCGGGAGTTATAGCAGTGTTGCCTCGACACCTCCAACCAATAACCCATGCAGTCCTACCATTATTAACAGAAGCTTTTGTACCATTTTGATAAACAAATAAACAAACAAACAAACAAAAACTTTTGAAGGCTCCGAATTATTGGTTTTAGTTAGTTTGATTGTTTGGATTTGTTTTGTTTTGTTTTGCTTATATGTCATGTGAAATAAGTTCTCACACCATTGTAAAAGATAAGTCTCTGAAGTGATGATCATCATTGCTCTCATTACATTGTAGAACCTTTATGTATCTTTACTTTTACAAACAGTAATTTCTGTTGACTGCTTTTACAGATGAATTATAATCCTTAATTCTAATTACATTCCATGTAGTCATCACAGATCCAAATTGGTCCCATTCAGCTTTCCCAAACATTGACTAATACACAAACGTTCTTTTCCAACTCACAGTACTTATGAATTATCTAATGAAATTACTGTAAATGAAAAAAAAAAATAAAATAAAACAATCTCAGAAAAATATTATTTTATAAACTCTTTCCTTGGTTAAAGTTCCATCCAAAAAAAATAAAATAAAATAAAATAAATAAAGTTATTTCCAAAAGCCTTTGTCCAGGGATTCTATAAAAGATTTAGAAGACATTGTTATTTAGTAGATACATATATATCTTTATCATATGCCAGATCTTACCATCACCTCTCACATGGGTCTGTCTGTTAAAAGCCATACTAAACCCCATAGGTTCTTTAGAAATAGTCCTGAAACATCAACTTCTTTCAAATTGGCTGTGAAAGTTAATACATCATTTTACTCCAGCCCTCAGATTTAATGTGAATTACTTAAAACTCATAATCTCTCATGCTCTGTCACCTGTCAAGTAGGACTTCAACAGAATTCCAGACATTTTAATTGAAATACCTCTCTTGAATGTCTGATTTTCTCTGTTGCATTTTTCTGCTTTAAAATATTTGACTTTTCCAAGATCAATCTGGTGTGAGAACTAGACAACTGTTCAGATATAAATTCAAAATAAGTTTTCATGTAATATAGATTTTACAATCAATGACAAAAAAAAATATAAATGAAGATACTATTTATCTCAAAACAAACAAATAAATAATAAAAAGAAAAACACGAGAACACTATAAAAAAATGTGGCAAATGCTGAAAAAACAAGCAGAACTCATAGTGTTCAAATATCCTACTGGGGAGTGGTTTAGTTCTTTAATTCAATAAAATAACATTATAAATCTATATGCAAATGAATGTGCAAATAACTTCTAACTATACAGTCTGTTTCATCTGTTGTGCATTTCTCTTCTAATACAGTAATGACTAGATTCATAAAGGCATTAGACTCTGAGGCTTCACTTTAAGTGAAATCGGTGTAAAATGTTAACTCACCAAATAAGAAGCACCCTCCCTATGCATCAATTAAGTACCCAATGAAAGAGGTGGAGTTCCCACATTCTTCAATAATATAAATAATCAAATAAGAAATGGCGCTGTATCAAAATTTAAATTCAGGTAAGTATCCATACTTCCCAAGATATGCAGAAAATTGAGAGTTAATTTCAGGTTACTTTTTATTTTCTTATTTAAAAAAATCTTGAATATATTTTCCCTTTATATCACCTTTATGAAATCTGGTCACTAAAATAGTTAAAAAAATAAATAAGGAAAAAGAAAACTTATAGCTAGCCAGATATTCTTACAGTTTCCAGTTCGTTATCCATGGACATTTTTTGTTGTTGCATACAAATCTCTAATAGAAAACAGACAGATATATTGCTAAAACTTTTCACATGCTAACAAACATAACTCAAGTTGCCATTACATCACTTCCCAACAATATAAACACTTCTTATTTCAAGGATCAGATTCTGGCACACTTTTTACAATAAATAATACTGATTCTGCTAGTGAGCTCATTCAGTTAATGCAGTAAGATGAATATCAGAATTAGTAGAGTTTGAATCAGTACCTGAGTGACATGGGCTTAAGGCTGACAATGTTGTTTAAAAGGTAAACTATTCTGCCTTAAAGTTTTGTCTAATAGGTCTACTTCTGGACAACATCTAAACAAAAGTTTGCATGACACTTGGAAAAAAATCCTGAGTCTTTGCAGAACAGGTGCCATGGGAAATCACCACCTGAGAAGAGAGAAAGGCCTTGCAGCCTCAAAATATATAGGAAATCACACTCATTTGGGGCTTGCCTGTTGATTCAGTCAAACTACTGCAATAGATGGTCTATGAATACTTCACCCCATGTAAACACAGAAAATGAGACATGGATCATAGTCATTCTTCTACAGCAGCTTTCACCCACCTGCGTGGGAATGGCCACTGTACGTTTGACAGAAGGCCAGCCCATGCCAAACTGCTAGAGCAGGCTCTTACACTGGCAGACCAGTATTATAATAGGAACCTTGTGATTATTTTTTTTTTCTCCAATAAAAATGAAATCAGCAATTTTGTGACCACTGAAAGTCTTCTCAAATTCATATCTAATTTGGTAATAAGTTCTAAATAGTTGTAAATGAAGGTAAGAAAGGTTTCACTGCTTGTTTCCAAGTGGGGTATTGAGAACACATTTAGTTTATGTTTGATTTTAAAATATTATCAGAAGTTTAAAATAAAAAAATAAAATAATAATAATAATAATAATAATAATAAAAAGCCAAATGAACAATTTCATTTCAGCCAAAGAGAATGTTTCATTAAGCTGGAACAAAAGTGTTGAGGTATCTGCTTTAGAAAGTAATTGGAAACTTTTTCATTCTGGATCAGCAGAAATTACATGTTGTATGTGTATGTGTACGGGTTTATAAACCTACTTGAAAAATCAGTTGTTTGCAGAGCTGTATACTAGGAGGTTTGGAAGAGCTCTAGGCCAATTCAAAGGGAGTCTCTACACCTTTCATCCTGCACCATTTCTTACTTCTTTGCCAAACATCCTCCATCACACCTGAGGCATCAGTCTTTGCTCAAAATCTTGGTCTTGCTGTAGGTTGTTGCATTTGAACTATATCTAAATATTGCAACTCTTTTCTGCCCGTGTGACATCTAAGTGGAGACTTCTTATATATTCTCTCTTGCTCGTCATTGTTCTTGAAGAGCTCTCTTGGTTATCCCAAATACTCCCTAAAAGGAGTTTTGAAAATCCATAGTGTCAGAATTTTTTTTCTCAGTTTTCTTCCCAAATGGAAGCAAATTCTACCAGGGCAGTTTGACTTTGCCTGAAGGCAACACACAAATGAGTACACTGGAGCATAGTAAGTGTCTCTGAAAGCTATACAGGAATGGTCTTGTAGCACTAAGAAAATTTAAATTTAAGAAACTAAAAATAACTAAGAAAATCTATATACTGATGTTAAGAATACAGAAATTCTATGGTTATGTTAAAGGAAATTAATATTATAAAAAGTTTCCTATATGTAGAAATGCCCCTCTGAGATGCCCATGGTTAGGCTCTGATAGTAACATATGATTTATGAGGCTACATACAAGGATAATAGAAAAACTAAACAATGAGTCAGGTCTGACTGGAAATTAATTTTCAAGTTGTTATTTCTATATTATAAGAGATTGTTAGGCAGAAGTTAAACAGTTGATTTATTCCTCCAGAGAAACCAGTGATAATAAAAATGCATAGATCAAACAATGTTATCCTTACCAATGCAGACAAAAATTTATTAAAGATCCATATGGTCCATATGAGAACAAATCCAGTCCTAGAAATAATGGTAATGTGTATTCTTCTAAAATTACATTTTGATAAGAGTTCAGACTACAAATATTCTAGTGTAAACCCGAGAAAGTAGAAAAAATCAGTAAAAAGCTTTATTTTGAATTCATTTAACACTACCAAGAAAACAAAATAGATTAACTCTGTTGACTATAAGTCCTCCATCCTCATGCCCTAAGACAGTCACACATCCAAATTCCTGACCTTTAAATAAGGCATTGACATCAGAGTTGTACATATACATGAAATCAGAAAGGTACACACCATTCAAAATATGTTAGCTCTGCTTATATCACTGCCCAAGTCCACCTTGTTTTGATCATGGATTGTAAGTTTGATGTATGATCAAGTAAGAAAACAGAAAAATCTAGATAAATATTTGATTTAAAGGATTAAAGGGTAAGAACTCACAAAATTCTAAGAAATTTTAGAATTATTCACAAAAGTAAAAATCACTTCACACTTTGCTTACTGGACATCTCTAAAATCACTAATTCTTAATATCTACTTACCATGAGGAAAGAAAAAGGCAGTAGAAAATGTAAAATAGTAATCTAAGATACTATAGTCTAACAGCTTTATTAGTGACAATGATTAATATTTGAAACTGTTGTAGGGAAATAACTAATATTAAGAGCAAGTGAGTAAATGCCAATGGGTAATGGCTTTTCATTTATTTTACTTCATTTCATCCATTCATTGTCAGTCTCAAGCTGTCTCCAGAAATCTTTCTACCAAACTTTTATTCTTCCAGACCAAAAAAACAACAAAACAAACAAACAAACAAACAAAAAACTACCAGAAAGAAATCAAGAACTTAAATCTTCTTAATCACTTATTTCAGCAGCTACTAATTTGCCATGAGGTGCAGAGGATATTAATCTGTCCATTTCTCTTCATGTTCTGAAGAAGGAGAGCATTTACTTACTCCAGCTGACTTTGGATGAGACAAGCCTCTGAACTATTTTCTGTCTTTTTCCTCATTGGTCAGGTTAAGACAACTTTCAGGAAGGAAAAGTATTGTAAAAATAGAATTTCACTGGATTTTACAAAAGGTCTAGTAATATAATTTTTCCCATTATTCCCTCATAACACTGCTGAATATTTTTGTATAAGAAAATGTGCAGTACCATGGACTTAAATCAGTAAAACACACATTAATCTCTACCATAAAAAAGTGTATAATCTTAAAGCACAGTCTCTGTGGTTTCTGAAATATGAGCATGTGCTTGCATACCTGGTTGGACTGCTGATTCGGGGCTTTTGGAGCACTGTGATGTAATGTAATGCATATAATTACAGAAGGCCTACCCTGGCTTATCTCACTGGTTTCAAGTATCTTCTAGTGATGTTTTGTTGTGGTGCTTGGAAAAGATAAGTAACCTAAGAGTGAAAAGGAAGAAATCAATATGGAACTGGAAAATACTACTTATTTCTAATCCACACTTAAAGTACAAAAGCCAGACCATCAAACAAACAAACAAAAATATTTAAAGAAATGTTTTTGTTCATGAAATATGAAGGACCAATTAGAGTCAAATATATAAACAGAGGTATCATTATTGACAATAAATGTTTATATATATATACACATATATATATATATACAACTTATAACTTGTTTGTTTATTTTTCTCAAAATACTTAAATCATGAGGATGAATGATAAGTAATTGTTTTGAAAGTCAGATTCCAGTGGTAACTGAAATACCTACTCATTATATTTAAAAAGTGATCTTAGTTTGTATGGACAGGCTTTGAAATACAGAAAGAAAGCAAAAGTGGGAGAAACAGATGTTTACACATATTGATATCTGAGTGCATGTGAGAGGCCATTACCATTTAATGTTGCCTTTCCTTCCCTTGGGTTGTAGTCACGAACATACAGCAAATACCACATAACCTCAATTCCTAAGGTATCTCCATCAAAACTTGCTTGTTATATCTTTCAAAGTTAACATCAGATTAATCATAGTCTCAAAAACACTCAGAAAATGAATGTTTCAACACAGTATCACTTAAGTATCATATTCCTATTAGCCCCACTGCATGTGGGTTTGCTGACAGCTAACTTATGTTGTCAGTTCTGTTTCTGTACAATCTATTAACCTCATCTACTGAAAACATTCAGATAAAAAAATTCCCAGGCATTCCCTGAAGATCTAATGTTGATTATTACAGTTAAAAAGATCAGTAAGCTACTTTGCATTAAATTCTCAGTAACATAACATACTTATGAATAAATATATTAGAAATACACTGACAAACATTTTGCAGCTTGATTTTCTCAAATCAAAATTAAATGAACTCCTCAATAAGGGTCCTCAAACATCCCTTACCCTACTTGGGAGACAAACACTTAAAGAAATGGTGACTGAGTTGTCATTCTCTGAGAGCAACAATATGTCTAAAAAGACAACTTACCAGCCAGTAACATGAACTGAGACAGTACACATGTAATATCATAGTCCACTGTTCTATACACCAATTTTTTAAGGGTTTTGATCTAGTTTTCATCTTCCTAAACACAAAGCTGGTTTAAAAGAATCAAAATTTGGCTACACATATGCAGATCATATGATCCAGAAATTTCTTCAAATGTGGGAAGCAAATGGTCCAAGGATGGAATGGATGCTGAGGGGCTTCCTGGGGGATGATTTTCCAGCATGAGGATGTAACAGCTCTTAGCTGTGAAAGAAGCAACTAAATGACTCCCTAAACAGACTTGTAAAACTCTCCAAGCTTTGATGCAATATGTCTTCCATACTTGGTATTTTGAAACATTTGTTTCAGTTCCTAGCTTTGAGGTCTGTACACTAAATATCACTCCCTGCTCTGGAAAATATAAAATGTAAAAGCGTTAAGAATAATTGGATAAGTAAGTTACTGGAAGATTCTGAATGTGGAAAAAGAGACAATATGTATGTAATTGTTTTGAAGTACTATGTAATTAGAATACACTGAGTATCTGTAATTACTTGTCAGTGCAAAGCAGAAACATTTTCTATAATGCTGTCTGCTTTTCAAAACAAGGAACATATTTCAGCAAGAGCAAATTTTCCAAAGTGCAAATTTCTGAATTATAGAAAATGAACAAACAAAAAGGATTAGATATCTGCATTTTAATTAGCCATTTTCCATGCTTTTTTTCTAATTAGCTATCTTTAAGTTAAGAACAAATAATTTTTTAATTTTCACACTAAAATTGTCACTTCAGATACAATACTGGAATGCTTCACTTCAGGTGAACTATAGGAAATGTTCCTTATTGTTGCACTTAACTTAAAATATCATCTCAGGAAGGTAAAACAACTTCTTACTGATAACCAGTAGACACCTATTTCTATCTGTTGAATTTTTTCTATTTAGAAAAAAAAAATAAAATGTTTCTCAGTTAGCAACAAAGCACAAAGAGACTGAATAGAATTCAGCTGAAAGCAATCACAAATTTCCCTAGGTCAACAAGGACAAAAAATGTGTCAAACAAAATACTGTTTTTCTCCATTATTCTTGCTAGTATCTTGGGCCTGCAGGACTGGAATTTCCTTTAACTGCAAAATGGAGAAAATTTATATTAGCTTTAAAGTACACAAAAACTAAGTAAAAGATAAAACAAGGACCTGTGGAAGATGAAACAGAAGAAACTTAGAAAGTAGAATATTAAACCAAATGCACATAAAGACTGGGTTACAGAAAGCTTTTCCTGTGTGAGGTGAGTCCAGACAGGATTTTGCATGCATCCTAAAAGCCACAAGGTACCTTTTCCAAAATGAAGAGCTACAAGTCAAGACAAGCAGGTGAGCCAAAAATGCCAAAGAGACAATGCTGGAGTCTTTACTGGAAAACTTTAAGAAGCTGAATTTGACCTAATAACACCATAACACAGAGCATCCAGTTATGAAATATATACCAATACATATACTCTAAAACTAATCAAAATAGTTTTTTGATAATTCCATTTTTAACAATGAGCATTTCCAGAATACACAATCTACTCATAAGGGCATAGTTAAGACCCTGTCCCATGCAAGTTTCATTCCAGAGCACAGATGTGGGATGGGCTTTGTCATAAGGCATCAGACTGAGGCTTGAATTTGAAAGGAAATACATGATACATATAGTCTATTCTGCCAGACTCTACAAAAGGAATGTTCTTAATTCAGTACTGAAGGATTATCCAGTTCTAAAAGCTAATATATATTAATTAGAATTTTCTTGCCAACATGTTTTCCCTATCACCAATTTTATCTTACTTGAGAAAAAAATGCAAATCTTTGGGGAAAATGTATGAGCCTGAGAATATTGGGACTGTTTGTTTACATTACTTTGTTGGAAACCATTGGGATATATTTTGCCATTTTTTTTATTGTTTCAAGATGGGGTAGTATTGTATGGTTTGTGAGCAGCAAGCTTTGTACATTTATTGAAAAGGCCTGTTTTCATAACTCTTCATGGTATATCAGGTTTAGAGACAGTTTTTTCAAGAAATAAGTAAATATAAGGAGACATAATAGGTTAAAAACATGGCTTTATCGGAGGTAAAATGCATAACAACTTATTGATGTCTTTCTTTTGATGAAAACCAATTTAATAATAAAAAAGAAGGCAATATAGATATCTATCTGGACTACTATAAAGCATCTGATATGGTTTAATATGACAAGTTATTAATTAAACTGGATATTATTAGGTTATCTGGTGAAAAATGGACTAATGAGGGGAACATGAAATGAGCTGAATACAAGACCTGAGCACAAGAGTAATGGAAATGGAATGAAATAGCTTTGCAAACAAGGAAGGTGAATTTAATAAAGAGAAAATTTGAATTTCTTCTGTAAATAAAATGAGCATAAACTGAAGGCAAATATTCCTGAAAACTGAATAAGGACCTGACAGTACTGGCTGCATAGTGAGAAAAGCTTTTAATTGATGCTATAGCACAACTGCAGATGGGAAACCAGCATGAGCACAGATTCATTGCCACAGGAACACACCTCCTAACAAAGCTGTTTTATTATTTTACCATGAATGAGTATTTGTCTTATTTTTCATAAGTCAGTCAGCAACTTGTTCTCCTAATCTGTACAAACAGACTAATTTTTTAATACACAGCTAAGGAAAGTTAATATAACTGCTACTTAAATTCAAGCTAAATTTCTGAACTTTGCCTATGAAATGTCACTGTTCTTCATTGTTGGTTACCTTAATGACATCAACATGAAAAAAAAAGCCAAATTAAGACCATATAGTTTAAAAATTTACTAACACTGATAAAATATATATTTTTTTTAAGTTATGCTACCGATTATGCCAAAGAAAAGTAAATAAAAGTATAAATCTATGTTGTGTAAGTGTTGAAATAAGGAAACTCAGAAATCATTAGCTTACATAGTTTGTCAGAACAAAGGCTAAGTATGGTATGATTCCTCTCTGCAGACTTTTGGGAAAAGACAGCAGTAAAAAGGTGTTGCAAAAAAGGCAACTAGAGCATGTAGTCAGGCATTAGCAATGAAGAAGGTATTTCCACCACAAATTAGGAGTGTCATTTTCTTTAAGCACAGTTCTGAAATAACTTTCCAGTGTCTGTAGTAGAGATAGGAAACCTAATTTGTTTTAAAGATGAAACTCTAAATTTTTGAAGGGAACTACTAGAAAATTTTGTCTGTGATTATAAAGAGGATATGATTTGATATCTGGTCTCTGATAGTTTTTTGCTCTTGTATTGCTTGTTAAATGTATTTTAAATTCAAGTTTTTTGCCTCTGTTTAGACTTGTAGGAGACAGGATTTACTGAAAAAAATAGAGGTCAGATATCACGTTGAACAGGCCCTCAATGAAAAGCACAGTGTCTGAGAATGTTTGTGTGTGTACAGAAATATATATGTATATATATATATATACACACACAAGTTATGAAGCACCATTTCTTGGTTTAAATCAAATATTTCTAAATATATATTAATTTGAACTTGGCAAATTAGAAGATACTAAGAATATGTCTTATTCTTTCACTGTGGTATTTCTGGGTATAAAAACTATTACCCATGATATAAAATGCCTTATACTTCTGTTACTCACATAGATACCAGGTTTAATGGCTACAAGGTTTTCTGGGCATCAAATCCAGCAGCATGTTTGTTGTGTTACTAAACTATGGGAAACCATTGGGCACTTAAACATATAATTATAGATGAAAGATTTCTTAGGTCATCTTGTCCCATCCTGGCCAATGTATGACTCTTCCTTATAATCAATGCCTCAATACTTTAAATGGGGTGAAATTTTACATGAAGTAATGGGTCTTTACCACTTCCTTTAAAAGATTGTTCTATATTTTTATGTTAATGTGAAGTTTAAACCATATATTTGAAAGCAAAAGTATTTTGTATAGTTAACTGTTTTCCAATTACTGGGAGGTTGGTATTTCTCATTCTATTACAGAATATTTCTGTCTGTGCAGGCTAAGTAATACTAAACGATACACAAACAAGAAAAGCAGGCGAAAACAAAACAAACAAAGAAACAAACAAAACAAAACAAAACAAACAAAAAACCTGTCACTTATTTAGACATACTGATTCTGAAGAACCTTGGATCTTAAGCCCAATCCACTGTAATCAGGGGCAACCAGGCATGTCAATGTTCAGTTCCTGAAAGCCACCCCATAGTTCTGCATTTTTCTATATACACCCTAAGCCTCAATACATCTCTGAAGACTACATCAATTTTACAGGCTGCAATGAGAGACTAAATGCTACAACAAGTGACAGATGAGTCAAGGATATCCTCAGTACACTAGGTTATTACATTAAGCATTATGTTAACAGAAATTCACAGGTCTCATGAATTAGACCTGTTCTCATGCAGCAAATAGGGCAGTCTCCAGTGCTCTCTTCCACAATTCTCAATGAACTTTTCCAGTCTAGGGTGGGGAAAAAAATCACTCCTGACCCTAAATTTAATAACCACTTTAACCATGCACATGCATCCAAGATTGTCCAAGTAAGTCTAGTGGGGTTTTCAATGCCAGTAGAATAGCATGACCTCTCTACCTATTGTGATTACACTGGCACAGAGGACAGAAAAGGCAGAACAACCCAGAATCAAAGTATGTAAGAGGAGCTGGAAGGAAGCCTGCCTGTACACTATTCAATTCTCCATCAATTTCTCAGTCCTCTAGTTCTGTTATATAATTCCTTCCCCCAAACTTATTAAATTCCATATTAAGAGTATCTTTGTTCCTTGCCCCCAGAACAGGAGTCCAAACCCTCTTCAGAAGCTGTAAACCTGCCACTAATTTCCAGGATAAATGTGGTAATGATCCATAAAGAATTTTTTGAGTGGCATTCCTGCCACTAAGTCCATCTAATACCTCTACATTTGATTGAAACTGTTGGCTTTCTCAGAACAGTGCTAGCTGTGACATACACACTTATTTTCTGCACACACCTTGCTACTTTTTCCTTTTCCCAGAGGGAAATCAAGTCCTCAAAAGAGATGGAAGCACATACTTCCTTAGAAGAGAGGACCAAGGAATTTGGTCAAACAGGAAGCATCTGAACCAAAGGCATCATAGAAAAAGATCCTATCCTGCACCAGCATGGTGAAGAAGAGGAAGGTTTGTTTGCATCACTTTCTATTTTTTCTCTACCTCTTGAACATTTGAATTGTCTGATTTTAAAATAGCTTCTGGTGTTCTTTGAAGTTTGAGTTGTAATAAGCTTTAGAAGTGAAAGATTCTGTTGGGTTTAGCATGTTCATTTACACATGTGCAAATGTGTAGTGCAACGTGCAAATGTGTCAGTGCAATTATACTTAAAAAACTCTGGTGTGTTCAGGATCCTGTCACATTTAGGGTGATGGAAATCTGTCTTTCTAAACTCCCCAGCCTTAATAATAAAAGTTTGTCTTATGGTGTTACATGAAGGAGATCTGATCATGATCACCTTATCCAGCTCAAAATTCTATGACACTTTTTTTTTTTTTTCTTCAGAATCAGTGCTATTCATCAGTGCTAGGTCCTAAGTAACACCATCTTTTGACAGAATCACAGAATCACAGAATTTTCTAGGTTGGAAGAGACCTCAAGATCATCAAGTCCAACCTCTGACCTAACATTAACACTCCCCACTAAACCATATCCCTAAGCTCTACATCTAAACGTCTTTTAAACACCTCCAGGGATGGTGACTCCACCACTTCCCTGGGCAGCCTATTCCAGTGACTAACAACCCTTTCGGTAAAGAAGTTCTTCCTAAGATCCAACCTAAAACTCCCCTGGCGCAACTTACGCCCATTCCCCCTCGTCCTGTCACCAGGCACGTGGGAGAACAGACCAACCCCCACCTCGCTACAGCCTCCCTTGAGGTACCTGTAGAGAGCGATAAGGTCACCCCTGAGCCTCCTTTTCTCCAGGCTGAACAAGCCCAGCTCCCTCAGCCGCTCCTCGTAAGACTTGTTCTCCAGGCCCCTCACCAGCTTCGTAGCCCTTCTCTGGACTCGCTCGAGCACCTCCATGTCCTTGTAGCGAGGGGCCCAAAACTGAACACAGTACTCAAGGTGCGGCCTCACCAGAGCCGAGTACAGGGGGACGATCACCTCCCTGGACCTGCTGGCCACACTGTTTCTTATACAGGCCAGGATGCTGTTGGCCTTCTTGGCCACCTGAGCACATTGCTGGCTCATATTCAGCCGACTATCAACCATCACTCCCAGGTCCTTCTCTGCCTGGCAGCTCTCCAACCACTCATCTCCCAGCCTGTAGCTCTGCTTGGGGTTGTTGTGCCCCAGGTGCAGGACCCGGCACTTGGCCTTGTTGAACTTCATGCAGTTGACCTCAGCCCATCAGTCCAGCCTCTCCAGATCCTCCTGCAGAGCCTTCCTACCCTCGAGCAGATCGACACACGTACCTAACTTGGTGTCATCTGCAAACTTACTGAGGGTGCACTCAATGCCCTCATCCAGATCATCAATGAAGATATTGAAGAGGACCGGCCTCAGCACCGAGCCCTGGGGAACGCCACTAGTGACCGGCCTCCAACTGGATTTGACTCCATTCACCACATCTCTCTGGGCCCGGCTATCCAGCCAGTTTCTAACCCAATGAAGCGTGCACCAGTCCAAGCCAAGAGCAGCCAGTTTCTTGAGGAGAATGCTGTGGGAAACGGTGTCAAATGCCTTACTGAAGTCAAGGTAGACCACATCCACAGCCTTTCCCTCATCCACCCAGCACATCACTTTGTCATAGAAGGAGATCAGGTTCGTCAAGCAGGACCTGCCCTTCATAAACCCATGCTGACTGGGCCTGATCGCCTGCTTTCCCTGCAAGTGCTGCGTGATGACTCTTGAGATAATCTGCTCCATGAGCTTCCCTGGCACTGAGGTCAAACTGACAGGCCTGTAGTTTCCCGGGTCAGTCCTCCGGCCCTTCTTGTAGATGGGCGTCACATTTGCTAGCTGCCAGTCAACTGGGACCTCCCCCGATAGCCAGGACTGTTGATAAATGATGGTAAGCGGCTTGGCCAGCACCTCTGCCAGTTCTCTCAGTACCCTTGGGTGGATCCCATCCGGCCCCATCGACTTGTGCACATCCAAGTGCCGTACCAGGTCACCAACCATTTCTTCATGGATAGTGAGGGCCACATCTCTCTCCCCATGCCCTTCCACCAGTTCAGGGTACTGGGTATCCAGAGAACAATCAGAATTGCCGTTAAAGACTGAGGCGAAGAAGACATTAAGCACCTCCACCTTTTCCTCATCTCTTGTAACTAAGTTTCCCCCCGCATCCAGTAAAGGATGGAGATTCTCCTTAGTCCTCCTTTTCGTGTTGATGTATTTATAAAAACATTTTTTGTTATCTTTAACAGCAGTAGCCAGACTGAGCTCCAGATGAGCTTTGGCTTTTCTAATTTTGTCCCTGCACAGCCTCGCGATATCCTTATAGTCCTCCCTAGTGGCCTGCCCACTTTTCCAAAGATTATAAACCCTCTTTTTTCTTCTAAGATCAAGCCACACTTCTCTGTTCAGCCAGGCAAATTCTCTGTTCAGCCAGACCTTAGAAAAGTCACCTATATATATTTTTATTAACTTTTTCTCATTTCATGGCCACAAAGATACATCATCATCCCTATTTTTTTTATTATTATTATTTATTTCTTATAATTTTTATTCATGTTTCCACCCTATTGAGGTAGCACATTTTCTTCAGGACTTCAGCCTAAAGAAAAGATATCACAGTTGCAAAAATTTGGGGAAATGACTGTTAAGTCACTTGGCTATATCAACTCTAGGACAGCTGGACATACTTAACCATAGGATGGCTTACCAATGTTTTTAATACGTGTTCCAATCTGAGAACTAGAAGGCATCAAAAGAGCTTATCTGGAAAATACTCAAAAGAAAAGCAAATAACATTCTAATTTACATAATACATAGTTTAAGCATGTGACTTTTTACCACAGAACTTTTAAAATGCTAAAAGTTTATATGTGTTCAAAAAGTAAGTGAGTGGAAGACAAACATAAGACAACTAATAAACTTTCCTAGCTTAACGAGTCCTACTGCTGCAAATCAACATCTTGATAAATAGAAGTCTGAATACTGGATAATGGAACAGGTTGCCCAGAAAAGTTGTGGATGCACCAGCCCTGGAAGCGTGGCCCATCATGTCGAGGGAGGTGATTCTCCCCCCTATTCTGATCTCGTGAAACTCCACATGGAGTACTGGAGTCAGTTCTGGACCCTCAGCACAAGGACATGGAAGTAGTAGAACGAGTCCAGAGGAAGGTCAGGAAGATGATCAAGGGGCGTGATCACCTCTCCTATGAAGACAGGCTGAAGGAGTTGGGGTTTTTCAGCCTGGAGAAGAGAAGGTTCAGGGGAGACCATACAGCAATTTTCCAACACCTATATGCCTGCAGAAAACCTGGACCAAAACTCTTTGTCAGGGAGTATAGTGATAGGACAAAGGGGAATAGCTTTAAACTAAAATAAATAAATAAATAAATAAATAAATAGATTTAGAAGATTTAGATTACACATGAGCAAGAAGTTCTTTTTGCTATGATGGTGGTAAGGCACAGGGAAGTTGTTGAGTTGTTGATGCTTTATCCCTGAAAGTGTTCATGGCCAGGTTGGATGTGGTTTTGAGCAACCTGGTGTCCCTGTCCATGGCAAGAAGGTTGGAACTCAGTAGTCTTTAAAGTCCCTTCCAACCCAAACCATTCAGTGATTTTATGATTCTATGGATAAGCTGTACAGAAAGCTGAAATCTACAGATACTAGAATCAACTTAAAAACTGAAACTAGCAAGCTGACTAAACAGCATGTTCATAAGTGATTTCTGAATAGGCAGACAGACATACCAATGATTAGTCAATGTTTACTTCTTAACAATAACAACAGCACTTAAATCAGTCCAGGAGAACTTTCTCAGTAGAAGGCAAGTCTGATAGATATTAACGCTCAGAGAATCTCTTTTCTATACAGAACAAAATAAGAATTCACAGACCGCATACAATTGTCCTGGTTTTAGTTAAGAGAGAGTTAATTTTCCTCCCAGTACCTGGTAGGGTGCTATGTTTTGAGTTTAGGACGAGACTAATGTTGATAACACACATGTTTTACTTGTTGCAGAGCAGTGCTTACACTAAGCTAAGGACTTTTCAGCTTCTTGCTCTGTCCGGCCAGCGGGCAGGCTGGGGGTGCAGCAAGAGCTGGGAGGGGACAGACCCAGGACAGCTGACCCCAACTGGCCAAAGGGGTATTCCATACCATCTGACATCACGATGAACAATATATAGGGGTGGCTAGCTGGGGTGGGGGGGGCGGCTGCTTGGGGATAGGCTGGGCATCAGTCAGCGGGTGGTGAGCAATTGCATTGGGCATCACTTGTTTTGTGCATATTATTATTATTATTATTATTTTATTTTTATATCCTAATAAACTGTCTCTATCTCAACCCACAGGTTTCAGTTTTTTTCTTGTTTCTCTTCCCCATCCCAGAGAGGGAGGGGGGAGGGTGGACGAACGGCTGTGTGGTGTTTAGCTGCCGGCCGGGTTAAACCACAACAACAATGTAAGTGGTACCTTTATCTGTGTGCAGTAAACATTTATCTTGACAAATAAGAAGGACGAGGTTCTTGAATTGTTTACATTGTGTTTATCTAGACAGTCTAACTTGTCCAAGTAAAGACTGAGCACTGGATGAGTAAATCTCTTGGTCTGAGCTTATATTGTATGTTCTTACTAGTATAAGAATTAATTTTTAATTTGCTTAAGATTTCCATGAAATTGTTCCAAAGATACTAAAATTCTACCTGTGAATAGAAGTCCACTGAGTAAGAAGTAAACAATAAGATTACCAGCAAGTGATTGGTATACCCTTTAGGACGTCAGTAGGGTGTATGCTTAAATATTGTGCAGATAGGAATCCAGTGTGGTTTCCAATCCACTAATAAAAGTAATAGACAATCCTACACCTCTTTTTAGAGACTATTTTACTACAGTCACCCTCTTTCATCATAGTCACAGAAGTGAAGTGGTATTCCTGCACTGAATGTGATAGGACTTGTTTCACATTGTCTGCCAGATTCCTGAGATAAAGTATTTCTTTCTATTTTCCTGACACAGGCAGTCTTTGTAACTAACTCAAAGTTGAATCAACATTTAAGGAGAAGGACTTCCTATGTCCTGCAAAGGAATGGCAAGTGTTTGCTGGCCATTCTGAGAGGCAGCAGAGCATGTGTTAGCCAGCACACATCAAAAAAAAAAATGGACATCAATTAAAATGAGCAGTTAGCTAAGCTCCTGGTGTTGTTCCAAATGCAGTGCGAACAGTAAGTGATTTTCCAGAACTTTTTGGTAAGAACTAAGAGCACTGGTGGACCAGTTTATGGAATCATGTATTGCTGTTATTGTGACTATAATTTTTGGTGGTTCAAAAAATGCTGCTTGGGTACAGTTCTTTAACCCTATGAACTCTAACTTTCACAGGAAAGTCAGTATTTCAGTGGACATAAAAGCTCTTCTTCAAAGTTAATGACACTATGTAATGCAGGAACTATGATTTATTTTATAAAATGATTCATGTTTATTCATTTTATATTAGTATTTATTATATTAGATATAACCCCCAAAATTCACTAGATTCTACCACTTCAGTTGCAAATTAAAAATGATTTGCTTATAATTTTATCATCAAAATTATGTATTACTAATAAATGTCTTCGGTGCTCATAGTGAGCTGAAAGTCAATCACTGCTATAAAGACATTCAGGTAAGCACATTTCCCAGGAATTCAAGAAACCTCAGATTTCCCAAGGCAGATCCAAACTGTAAAGTTCATTAAGCCAGAGTTCCATGGAGATGTGTGTGGTTGTGTGTGTCTGCTGGCACTGGCAATTCTAGCTTGACATGCTTCTGACTTTTACAGAAGAGTCTCAAGTTGATACATTGACTTTGGTCTAATATAGAGCCAAATCCAAACTACATCAAAATTTGTGGGAGCGATTCAAGTCTAGCATTCCATTGTAGGCTTCTGTGCGATCACTCACTTGAACTATATACTGTCTCAAGTAATTAAAATATAATTTTAATACCCATAGCCGCTGTGGTCTTTATATACTAAATTACAAATATCCAGCCAGCCCCATACCATGATTAATGGGGTTTCTTAAGCACCACACATTTCGGAGGGAACGAGACAGAAATGTCATGCTGCTCTTCTCTCCTATTCCATTCTCTCAGACCTGGTGAGAATCAGCAAGGCAAATCTTCTGCCCCCCAACCCCTTGTATTAAATGTGGACCTCCTGGTGGAAAATCCTAAATGATGATAAACAAAGCAGCCTTCAGCACATCACAACTGTATTTGAGAAAAGAATATAAACAAATAAATAAAAAAATAAATGTCGTATATTATCAAATGCAGTATACTCAGGCCTACCAATAAATATAAACATTAGGAATGATTTAAAGCAATTCTGAGGATGAAGCAGACCTTAGCATTTTAAACCTACACATTTTATAACTACAGAAAGTGGAGCAATGCAGAGAACAAGTAGTTTTCACACAACAATCACAGGGTGTCATATTTATTTATTTATTTATTTACTTTCCCACAATCTTAAAATAGCAATTTCCATCTTGGAACTTAGACCAACAAAACAGAGCCCAATAAACAACTTGAGTCCTTTCAGATAGTGCATGATGTGTTAGATCCTGTAGAGAGGAGCACTGAAGGCACAGTCAGTAGTGCAAACTTGTTTATTATGACAAGGGGGATGCCTGCTGGGTATATGCAATATGAAAACTTGCCCGCGCGCGGCGCCGCCCGCCGGCGGGTGGGGGGAGTTGGGTAAGCACTTACACAGTGTTTCAGAAGTGACCACAGCAGCTCATATTTTAAGTGCAATGAATTTCTAAAATGAGATTAGCTTCAGGCAGATTACTTGTATTGCTGAATGTTAACTCAGTGATAGCACTGAACATGTTTACTGGTAGGATGCAGTCATTTAACTCAGTGTTGGGATGTATAGATGGAATATAAGGTTAATTCTGTTTTACTGCATAACAAAGAATTGAAGACTTGGAAGGAAGTGGTCTTCACCCTGCTTAGCTTCAAGAACCTAATTTAGGATTTAATCACCTTAGATTCTATGTTCAAAAGGAAGTGACAAATTCAGTTAGGTTAAGAGATGTGCTGTGGAGTATCTCCTTCACATATATAATAGAGGGAGTTTCTAGAGTCCTATCTTTAGGGTAATCACAGATGGTATTTTGGAAAAAGTTATTGGTTTATGGTTCTTACCAAAGAAATGTCAGCTTCTATGCAGCAACACAGACATCCTGGGATCCAGGGACAGCGGAACAGGAGAGGGGGAGTCTGTGCCATAATGCTGAACTTGGACCTGATGTGGCAGCTCCTGTGAGCTATGTCAATTCTGAGAACCATGGTTCTAGAAGGATGTTGATGGATTAGTGAAACTTTAAAGAAGTGTCATAAGAATGAATAAATTACTGAATAATGTTCCTTCCAGGGAAAAAAAAAAAAAAAAAAAAAAAAAGACGATATTAGGCCTTCTAGTCAAGGGATTCTGAAACTGTATTTATTCCACTTTCCATAAAACATTAGGAGTTGATTTGATAACAGCCTGTAAAAAAACACCTCCAAGGCAGAAAAATTTCAACAATGAGCTGGGTCATCAGCCTAGCAGACAAAAGTATAGCTAAATCCAATAGCTGGAAGATGATGCATGACTAATTCAGACAAAAAGTAAGGCACATATTTTTAACAGTTGAAGATTTTTTCACTGGAAAAAATTACCTAAATTTGCCATGGATTATCTCTCTCTCTGCCAGTTTGAAAATAAAGATTGAGTGAGAGGAGGACAGAGAGAAAGTGAGAGACACAGACACACTTTAGTTTAAGCACACTCTATTTTAGGGAAGGTTTACAGTGCATATTATAAAGAAGATCAAACAAGATGATGTCAAATATTCACTTGTAGCTTTGGGACCTACAGCTTTATGAAGTAGACAAATTATGAGTTACTTATTTTCTTATTAGAATTAGAAAAAAATATTTCCATGAAAAATATCATGATGAATTCTTAGTACATTAAATGAATTGTAACATCAATGCTGCATTATGCAGATAGTTACTTTTGCCAAAATAGTCTTTCTTGACAATACATTTTCATAAGTGCAAGGAGAAGAAGAAAGGCACATAAATGATGACAAGCAGGTGCCTTTGGCCTGAAAAATTCTATTTTAGTTGTAACTAAAAAGTTACTGAAATTGAAGTTGGACAGACTAAACATTTTGCTACTGCAAAATCAGACCAACCAACAAACCAACCAAACAACAACAACAAAAAAGCTTTTAAAGGAAAGAAAAGCCCTCACAGACTTACTAGTGGTTGGGAACACTTTTTAAGCACTTATGTTTTTGCCCCATTAGAGCTGACAGAGATTTCTGTTTCATGTACACTAAATTTTCACCAGTTTTTCACACCTCATGAAGACACTCATTATTAATGATATGGAAAATTGTCAGAAGGAAGATGTTCACAGAAAGAGATTACCCTTGTGTTTAAATGGACCACAGTAGGTGTCCATGTGCACGTATGTGTGGAAAGAACTCCCAGAATTATTTCCTGGGCAGCATGGCCCAGGAAAGCACTTCACACAGGTAATTGTTGGGTACCCATTCTACTTTTGTGGGAACGAATTAGGTTCATCTCTGATGCCCTATCTTCATGCCTTGCTGATCACAGCTAAACTTACCTGCTTACCTAGATGAAGTTTAGAGGTTCCCTCTCTGGTGGCGATCCCTTGCCTTGTACTGAACTCAGAGGCATCTGATAGAGATTTTCCAGGTGATGCTCAGCCACCAGGGTAGCAAACTCCTCCCCTTTTTTCCAGAGAAAAGCCATGGCATTTATTCCCCCATTTTTCCTATATTAGAGTTGTTTTTGTTGTTGTTGTTGTTGTTGTTTAAAAATATATATTTTATTGTTTTATTTTATTTTATTTTATTATTTTATTTTATTTTATTTTATTCTCCTCCAAAGTGTACTACAAGGCTTTTTCTGCTCTAGGGCATGAGTTATTTCAGAGCTAGAAATACTTGGTCTGTCCCAGTGGATACCTAGACTCCCAGCTTTGCAGCAAGAAGTACCAACGTTTACTCCAGGCAAACTGCAAAGTACTGGTGTTTAATAACACAAAATAGAATTTTGTATGTGATGTGAGAGCTGGGGGAGGGAAGTGGAGAGGAAGGGTAGGGAGACAGAAGCCAGAATTTAGAGGGAGAAAAACACTGAAAAATAAAACCAACACAAATTTAAAACCCTGCAGTGTGTTCTGAAATATCTCTAAAATAGTGTCTAATGTAAATACATGATAGGCCATGTTGTAAAAAGGTTTTATTATATTTATAACAAGGTGCTGCTAAGCACATTTTTGGCGCTATATAAATAATAAATAGTGATAAAAATGCACATTCATGACTTCAGCACATGTGAGTAATGGAGCCAATACAACCTAATGCCAATAACATCTTTATATCTCCACATGCCATCATGTATTCTCTCTACATATTATGTCAACATTTTTAAACTACTACTAAAACATTGATCAGATCACTATACAACTAGATGTTTTAAAATCTCTGACATCTGGAAAATTTAAGTTCCTAAGAAAAGAGATTTTTAAAAGTCTCCAGAAAGTCAGAGGGAACTTTCTTACTGAAAAGATGGTCTGGAAAAGGATAAACAGAAAGCACAGGGTGTCAGTGGAAAGTAAAATGATTTCACTTGGTTTAATGTGAAAAACATAGAGAAAGCACTTAGGTTTCTTAAAAAATGGGAACTCTATGATCACATTGAAAAAAATTGCAAACAGTAGGAAAAGGACTAAACCCACATGATTTTAATTTTGTAAATTATACAATGACTCAGTCAAATAATGTTCATTAGACTTATAACAGCTTCTGTTACTCTCATGCTTTTGCTTTCCCTCATCTTTTCTATGTTCTTGCCTTCCAGGAAAGAGCTGAGGTATTTTAATCTATCCAAAACCAAGAGCTCTTTAGAAAATGAAAGCTGTTGGCTTTCTGTGTCGTCTATTTTTCAGAGCACTTATAATATTGTTTCAGGTTTTAGATTTCAGACTTCTCTGTCTGAAGCAGATACTTTTTGTGGTCTGGGTTAGATTGATGAAATGGCCTGTTTTCTTCAGGCTTTGCAGGCTCTTGCCAGCTGAAAGTATTACCATATATGATGGCACTTTCCAAAGCAGAATCTCTTCTCCACCTGTTAAGCATATCTTAAAAGATAGTAGGCTAGAAGTATTGGTAACAAAGCAGCAGCACCACTTTCCTTGATTTTTATTCTAACCTAATTGACAAGGAGATGCACAGCCACGTTTTTCATTGTACATGTTTCTGTGATAACAGATCAGCTGCTTGAACAATCTATTTCTGAAGGAAGAAAAGAAGGGAAATGAAACGGGGTTGAAATGGGACAATTCACAAGTTTAGATAATATCCTCCAAAATATTACCTAAGGATAAAGAATTTATTAAACAAGACTAGATATGCTTCCATTATGTCTGGAACTAGGCCTCTGACATTAGCTAATATTTGCTACTTAGGGGAAGAGAAAAATCCTCACTGAAGCACCTCTTTCCTTCAGGCTGACTCATCTGTGGTTTACCCATGCTTACAGACTGTAGGATCTGCAAAGCATCTTTGCCAACTAGGTGCTGGACTTGTAATAACTGGTCAAAATTATTGCATAGCTTTCACAGCAAAGAATTAATAATTCTTCTCCATTAGATGTGCAATACACTATAGCATCACTGCTCTCCCAAATATCCAACCCTGTTAGAAATTCCTAGCACTTTGCCAACAATTCATCTGATAAGCAAAGGAAATTAGCACTTCATCTGGCACCTGGCTTCTAAAGACAAACAACCTGATTTTGCTCAGAAAGGAACTTCCTCCTTTTATGTACCCAATGCTGATGGTTATGAACAATTTTACAGAAAAAAATGGAAGCTATGAGGGCTGTGTGCATATGCATAAACTAAACCTATCTAGGGAATGTTACTGGGCAGTGAAACACAGTCTTCTGCTCTGTAAAAACAGCCCCTGGCACGGGGCCAGTTCGAATTCTCCCCAGTTCTTATGATGTGGAGATTTCCCTTGGCATTGCCAAGGTTGGATGCAGCCACCCAGATTTGAATTTGAAGAGTTTTCCTGTAAGGATGTGGCCAGACTGTGTCACTTGGCCACAAGGCCAGAGAACATTTCCCAACACTATTCAATTTACTAGCATGGATACCATTAAGGTAAGGTTTCAAAGAGGTATAAGGGCTAGTAACACAATTGTCTGAGCACTTCAAAATGATAACGGTACTAAACTCCCACTGAAATCAGTGGTAAGTGGCTAATTTGCTCAGTCCAGGAATCATGTGCACGGCTTTAAGCATATGCTCAAATCTCATGAATTCAGATTAAACGTGAACCTAAATGCATTTTCAGTAGCAGATTAGAGCAGTATAAATTATTTCCCTGTAGTTACTTGTAATATACTAGGTGACAAACACCAAGAGCATATTCATTATTCTTTCTTCACCTGCTTTCAGGTACTTTTTATCATTGTAAATGTCAGCCATTCTGGTTAAAGAAGATGCAGGCTTCCAGCCAGATCAGCTATGAGTGTAAACTTTCTTCCTTTTAACCTAAGTGCTTGTCCACAAATGCCAAAGTCAATCACTTATCTAGATAGAAAACGCAGTCTAAAAGTGAAAACAAATGTGAGACACATCCCCCCAAAGATAAACTTTAAGCTTTATCAGTATCTCCAGGGTGTTTCTGTGGTGAAGGGCACTTGTCCTTCTTTGTAATTCTGGACCAGCCTGGCCCAGGTCTTCAGAGTTCCCAAACTCTTCATGGATCTGGTGAAGCTCTGAATGTGGCCCAGTATTTGCATTGCTATTCAATAGATGTTGCATCTCTCAGCTGCAGTATTCAGTTTCTGGGGTAGTATGCTTAATGGAATAATAAAACAAACTATCACCAGTTCAGTTTTGTCCTGCAGATTACAAAACTTGCTTATCTCATGAAGAAACCTGACTCACTCACATGTTGCAGTCTGTTCCTAATAAGTCATAAATGAGTTAATTACCAAAGAGATGTGTTTTTGCCATCTCCTGTCAATGGAATATAGAAATATTTAGTACGTATGCCATACTTAGTTAGATGTGTGATTATTTCTTGTTCTTTTTTCTTTTCACCCAAAAGATTTTTTTATTATTATTTTTTGTTTGTTTGTTTCTTTCTTATGTCCTCTCTTCATCCTGAAGTGTGTGCAACTCTCATGGTCAGGAAAGAAAAACTCTCAGATAGAAGGGATTTATTTATGTATTTATTTAATGGTTCTAGAGCTTACAGAGCTAGGGAGAGAGATGGAGAACTCACAGAAGAGAAACAGAGCTCAGGATTTCTTGTACCATTAATGAGCCATCTTAATTGCAGAAAGAGTTGCAATATATCCGTAAAGAGTTGATGTACTGTCACTATATTCTCTTATTGCTTTTTATTATGTGCTTACTTTTCCAGCAGTGTGGTTTACAGATCTTGTATAAGATTAGTTAGTAAAATTTCTTTAAATAGCTCTAATGAAACTGCCAACATCTATTTCATGTATATGGATTTAGGAAGTAAAATAGGCTAGATATTAACTTACTGTGTTGCAGGAGTGTGTTGTCTATCAGGATAATGAACAACAAAACTTTTCTGTTGTGTAATTAAGTTCTTTTATACTGGGTATGAGTTAATTATTCCTTTGCATGTTAATTTATGTAATGAGTGCTAAGGCATCTTAAAAAAAAAAAAATGAAAAAAAAAAAAAAAAAAAACATTGGGCCAAGAAATAACTTCTAAAATGTGGGTAATATATCTTTACTGGGGAAAATTATTTTACACAGAAATTTCAGTTAATTGTGTGCATCTCTCTCTTTTTTTTTATTCTTTTTTTTATTTTAACTGTTAACCCAATAAAAGAGACAATCCTAGCCCAGTTAATGAAAAAGATATCACACTTCCCAAATTCAAAGATGAAACTTTACATGTTGAAAATTTACCTTGAAAATTTAAATATTTTATTTTAGTTGAGGTTAAATTTTAGAAGCAAGTACAGGTCATGATTAGAAAATATGTTTTTCATGAAAAAAAAAAAAGAAAAAAACAACAACAACAAAAAAAAAAACTAATATCAAAATATTAGAGAAAAAGTTCCCATCTTAATTAGAAGCCACATATGAAAGTTTCTTAAGGATGAAAGCCATTAATCATGGCCACTCAAACAGCAAAGCAGGGAGAGGGGGAAGATGATGGGAGTAGTCCACAGGCAGAAAACAACATAATATTAGAAATTTATATGAACCAAAAGTCCAAATTAGATTTGGTCAGCTATTTTATTTTCTTTGGCTAATTTTGATACAGTTATATCTGAATTTCAAACTTTCTAAGTGTTTCCAGCCTACATTGTTATACAAAAACATTTTGAACTGGAACATTAGAACATACTCCTTAAAAAGGTCAAAATAGTCTGACAACTTGTAATATATATTGAGTGTCAAAATTAACCTTTCTGAATGATTCTGTTTCAACTAAGTCATATTTTCTCAGGTCAAAAAAATACAACAACAACCAAAATAATAATAAAAAAATGCATAAGGCACATAAGGCACATCTAAGGACTCTGAATAATTCTTGCCCAGGTAGTGCTGCACCTCGAGTGAATAACAGATAAAAATCCACATCTAAATCTGATTTAGCCAAATGTCTTGACCATGTAAAAAAATAATAATAATAAAAAAAATCTAAGTGGGTGTCACAGGCCATCGGTCCTGCAGTCACTCTCTCAGAGGGGACTTCTGGAGAAGGTGACAGAAGACAGAAGATGACAGAGCATAGAATGCTCTGGGCATTCTATGGCTCAGTTGCAGGCTGGCACCTAGCAGCCCACAGAGCCAGTTTGCTTCTTCCCCTGCTGGAGATTTGCAGACCTGACTCCAGGGAGGGAAGGGAAGAATGCAGCCCCCACTAGTGTCTTGGGGGTGGTGGGGGGGAAGGAGGTGCAGCACTTAGCCCCACACCTCTGCGTGCTTGGGTGAATTACCAGCCCATCGTTGGACCACTGTACCTTCTTGTCATTAAAACCATAGTTCTGATAGTTCACAGAGTTTTTTGCTGATTTATGTTACCTGTCTTCTTCTCTTAAAAATTCCTAGAGAATGGATGCCAGAGAGTAAGAGCAAAAGGTAGTCACTTTATACATATCTCTCTCTCCTCTCTCTTTTTTGTAGATTTCTCCCATTTTTTCCCAACTCTTCAGTCTCTTTTCTGAAGGCTGCAGTTTACAATCAAACTCTTCCAACCCCCTTCTTTTACTGTAACAGCATATTTTTGATGTTAGAAAAGATCTTCCTTAGCTTTTTCTCTGGATAGAGGTTTGTATAGGATCAAATGCTACTGTGGAGAAAGGTTGACTGGGATTCTGAAGAAAAGGCTGGTTAAGCTATGAGTATTTTCCATTCCTTTCTCCTTCAGTCTATAATTGCCTCATCCTCAATATGTTTTTATTTTCTCCACCTCTCAATAATACACTTAATCAAGTTTCATTGTATTATTCTCTGTATTCCCTATATTACTGAGCAGAATATGTATATGACCCTTTCCAATATATCTTTCTTTAGAGGTCTTAAGAATTTTGAGCCCTGGGTGATCTTCCTTGGGAGCTGGCATGTCACATGGACAGAAAACCCTTTGCTATTTGAGTGGTATGCCAAGTAACCATGTATTCCTGATCAGTATGTCTACAGTCATTATTAGGCTATAAAAGTCAGCTTTCCCCAGGGTGCAGTATGCCTTTGGAAACCACCAGCCCTGCAAACCCAAGCATAGATTAGGTGCACACTTTTAGACATATGGGTGGAAAATTTGACCCTGCACTGTTTCTATATATGTATACATATATATAATCTGTGTGATTATTTATGTATGTATACGAATGAAACACATAAAAATACATAAGTCAGAAAGAGATGAAACCTGGCAAAAACACTAGGGGTCCTTCTTAGCAGCAAAGCTTTCAGCAGTGTTGAAAAGAATGGAGCCAATTTCAGAGACAAATTTAGCTTTTACTGGAAATGCCTTCTCTTGAGAAGGGGGAAGGAATGGAAAAAAAAAAAAAAAAAAAAAAAAAAAAGGGGGGGGGGGGGGGGAAGGATAATTTATGGCTTGCTGTTTAAAACCTTCCTGGACCAACTTCACTTTTGCACTTTTTGTCACCTTTCAGCTCTGAAATGGAGCCTGGCCTAAGCAGTGTTAGGGCTCATCTATCCTCTCTTGAACTTCCCTGCTGAATTTGCAGGCATCAGCAGAAAAGAACCCAAATACAGCTTGAACCTGGACCTTGGAGGGGGGTGGGGACCTGCCAAGCCTGAATTCAGTGCTCAGGCTTCAAGAGCCCTGCAAGAATGTGGTAAAGAAAAGGAAAGGAGATTCATTTCTAATGAATGTAGCTTGAAATATATACTTCAAAACTTAAATGAATAGGTTTTTAGTTACAGTGTGGTGCAGAGAAAAGTAGATGTGGAACAACTGCTTACACAGACATAAAACAGTCTCTCATTCTCTCAATCTCTGGGTCCCTTAGGATGTGGTTGGGCAGATGGATACACACATGTGCAGAGGAATCCTCAAAAAAAAAAAAAAATATCTAGGAAGACAGACAGAGAAAGGTTCTTACGTAACATAAATGTAATGAAGTCCTCTGTTAATGAGGCTGAGATTGTAACTGAACTTCTGCTGGGCACATCATTTACAATTACAGGTTTGTAGTTTAAAAAAATATTTTTCAGGGACTTCTATCTAGCTTTATTCTTACAGCGATTAGTAGGCTCATCATTTTATACAAAACTAGCTAGGAGTAAAATGCTAAAGGCTTTTAAATTAATTTTAAATGCAGTAAATCTCATTAAGTTTGCAGCAGATTGTTTTCAAAGAAAGAATTTGGCAGCGACTATTGTGACAATTTTTTTCCAGTACTCTTACTATTACACTCAGTATGTTGTGTTTCCCATGACTGTTTGTGACAAAAGAAAAAAACAGCTAAGAAATACTATACTAGATAGCAGTTTATGGTCTTCACAGAATTCCTATATCTATGCAGTGAAATGATAGTGTTTGCAACTATAAAACATTGTATACAAGGCTATAAAAAGCTAAGATTATTGCATTTTCCAGACTTCTTGAGGGAAGTTAAATGCTTGTCATTTTTCCAGTGGTTTTAAAAGGGAATCAAGAGTCTAGTTCCTTTCAGTATTTTAGGAAATTTAATCTAAGAGACATTTAGTGAGCTTAGTTATGAATTCTGTCACAGTTACACTGCATCTGATTACATTTCCTAATGAGAACAAGGCACCATATATGAGTATCATATATTTTGCATAAGGTCTCTGAAATCTCAGTAAATTCCCACTAACAAGCCTGGACTACCAACTATCAGGATTGTCTCAAGTCTCCTGGCATATCCATTTTCTCTCATTTCTATGATTCTGAGGTAGACATAGATCAGGGGGGAAACAAAGACACCTGAACCTCAGACACTGTATGGTCATATCAAAAACTTGCATTTACCACAGTTCTCTGTTTCCACCTAGAGATGATATCGACTGGGTAAAACAAATCTGAAATTAATAAATTTGGAATTTTGCTGGGGAATAGTAGGCATTTGTCTGCTTGGGACACAGCACACATTCAAAGAATCTATGCTTACAGGACATTTCAAACCAGTCATAAATGCGCTATGTGTGGATACACCTTACTACACCTATGCAGCTTGTGTAACAAATCTGCACACTCTGTATCTGCTCAGCAAATGCATGTGGATACAACTGATGCATAATCAGTATTCATGCACACTAATTGCATATATCAAGGCTATATGAGACTGAGCGCTTTGCTCAGCTCACTCTGCAGCTCCAGCAGATGTGTGGCATATCTGCTGCACTGGACACTGAGGCTACATCTATGCTAATAAATTAAATATGCTATCCTCTGGCACCATGACAAATGATATAGAGTGGCCCACATCCATATTGCTAAACTATCTTATCGTCCCAAATAGAGCAGTGGCATCCAAAGTAATCAGTGGGAACAGTGCGTGTCCAACTCATCGCCAGGTCCTGAACTGTGTCTTGGAGTTACTGGGAGATGATTAATTCCACAGAATCAAATCCATAACAAGGATTTTTCTAATATTTCACCAATATAGATGAACAAGTTCCCATGTCCATATCCATGCCTTGGTTCTTTTTAATTTATGGTACAGCCTAAATGTACTAAATGGTGTGCATGCATACATGTGTATGTTCTGCAAATCCCTCAAAATGACCTGACAGTTAATAAAAATGAATTAATATAGCAATAACAAATCCCAATAATCTCCAAAATCACATGGTGGGCAGGAGCTGAACTAAGAATTAACAGCTGCAGAAGTAAGGTCCAAGTCCCCCTTTTTAACCTGCAGTTGACATAACCCTTCAGCTCTCCACATCTTCTTAGATGAATGTGAAAATCATCAAGATTCATTTCGATCTCATGTTATTCAGAGGTACAGTAATTAAGAAAGAGGCCAGCTAATTCTCCTTAATATTGTGCCTGTACATAAACGTAGTTTCTTTAATGTCTTTTAAGTAAAAAGCGTACTGAAAGTCAATGGCTACTCAAATATTCCTTGTTGTCCTTCCATTTGGCCTCAAAACAATTGCAATGGGCTACTACAAAAAGAATGATACACAGTTGAACACCTGATTTTGGTAACAGGACACTAAATTCACCCTTCCAAAAGCCATCTTTGGAAATGGAACTATAGGTAAATTAATGTTTTCATATTGGGCTGTGGATAGAATTCAACTCCATGTGGAAAATGCTGAAATATCCTACAAGTGGATTATGCCAACTCAGACGTATGCATACAGACTGCTACCAACTAGAACAAACATTGTGAAGTATAGAGGTGTTTACAAAACTGAGGTTCTCTGTGGAATTGTTTACAAAGAGACTTCAAGTCAGTAAGATCTATACAGAAAACCTACTTGTTTACTGATTATTACATATTTATTTAGCCTGATGATTATTCGTGTATCTGATTATGTTCATCTATGTGCAGAATTTTTGAGTTGGTGGGCCATCACTGAATACACTTGAAAAAGATTTCAGAAGCAATTGAATATTTCAAATATTTGATGCTGGGAAATGAAAAACTGCAATCTGCAGTTATCCATAATGCAGTTTAGCAGCAGTTGACTGGCCAATACATGCTGTGGCCAACATACAGAGCAGCTACAGTATGTTCTGTCTCTCTTCCTTATATTTCTGCCCCAGATAACATGCTAGATTATACATCCCACCCACGCTGGGGACTCATGGAGCCCAAGAAGGCCATAGGTGTGAAGCAGCCACTGACTTGGTGTATGGGTTGTAGTCTGACAGAAATAGCCACAACCTGCCTCGCATAGGCAAGAAGCTGCACTTAGACAGAGGTGCTCTGACTTCAAAGATGGTACACTGGCTTTTACCTGGAGAACAGTGTCAGGACCAGGCAGGACACACCTGCACTGCTGTTGAAGCACTTGTACCAAGAGATATAACCTTGAACAAGATGACATGCTGGAAAACACCCTTTGCCTTGCCTGAGCAGGGTCTTATTAGTTGTCTGCTTCTATGCAGCACACAGCAGGACGTAGCAGGATAGGACATAACTTCAGCTGTCAGTTTCTGGGGCTGCAGTCACGGTCATGAGATACCATTTATCAAATGAGTCAACATCCGGAGTTATCACTTAGGCCCTGAGGAAATTTTAGAATTAAAAAGATTTATGCCAGAGAACATATGATTTGGTCTACAATACACTGTTTTATCTGATAAAAGTAAGTGCAGAGCAGTTGCCAAGGAAAGAGCAACAAGGAGCAAAAACAATGCAACAACTCTGCTTTCATTTAGCTCACCTTTCAGTCTGATAAATATCTGGAAATAATTCCCACATACATTTATCCCAAGCATGTAAAATCCTCCTTTTTCAACACTACAGAGCCTTTACAGGATTTATCCAGGGTTTCTTAGAGTGCTTTTCCCTCCATGAAATGTCAAGACTTCAAGATCTTCTAAACGGTTTTGAATTCCAAACAATTAACTGAAAAACGAAGCTGTCTCTATAATCTCATTTGTTCATGTTGTAACCCAGCCAACGAGAGTAAAATACAGTGAGATTTCTAAGCCAAGCCTTCTGTGAGATATCACAGAGCAAAAGCATCAGAAGATTTGGAAAAAAAAATAAATAATAAGAATAATAATAATAAATTGAAAACTTCTTTACATTTAGCTCCTATTTTAAGACAAAAGGACTTCCTGAATAAATTTAACTTAGTAAATAGAGAGAGAGTTGCAACTTCAACTATTGAAAGGATATAACTTTTCTGCTTGCATTTTGGACAAATAACCAAACGGAGATGCAAATGTCCCTTAGGAGCTGATCAATATGAAAAGACACCGTCTGCAGCAGGGGATTTCCCAGCTGAGAACAGCTGAACTGAGCATGCCTATGTGAACCATGAATGTAGCAATTACTGACTAATACAGATTGTCAACAGCTGACAGTGATAATGCTATTCAAAATTTTTATTTTATAATTTCTGCATCTGATATTGTCCAGTGTTCTTCCAACAACAATAAGGAGAGGTTTTGTAAACAACTGCACTAGCAGTTAATGTTCTACTGCAATGGATTATGTTCCTTTTTTTTTTTTTTTTCTGATCCATTTTCTACAGTTTTATTTCATTTCCTCTTACAAAACAAGCCCTTCTCAAAGAAAATCCTATAGAATGAGAGAAATCTCATTAACTTACCATCAGTTGCTGTTTACAGCTCACATGGACTAACATGAAAGTTAGTTTGCCTCTGGCACGTATACTGCCAATAAAAAATTAAGGCATTGGTATAGATGTAATATATCCATTATTCTTAAAATGTTTGGCTTAATGTAAAATATTTTTCCAGATTTGTACATCACATGGCATATGAGACTAATATTTATGGCTGCTGCACTCATTATTCTGTAGGGTTAGAACCGAGAAAAACATGAATCATTTCCCCTAACAGATGTTGGTTAGCAGTTAATTTAATAGAATTAATGATTATAAAACCTTATGTTATAATTAATGATTATATAAGTTCCTGCATCACAAAATAGGAAAATACAATGGTCTGGTCCTGGTGTATCGCATTGTATAGAAGCAGTAAAGTTCAGATTTACGCTAAGTCTGAATTCCAATAATAGGTTTCCAAATCCAGGTATCTATTTGAGCTTCTCCATTTGGAACACTATAAATCAGGTCTGTTTACAGAGAACATTTCTGTTATCTTTTTTTCTTAGGAATCAGAATCCATAAGCAGTCATTACCCTGGATTATTGCAGTGAAGTGAAAATTCATTTAATTAAATCACTGAATGCCTGTATTAAAATGCAGGTAATAATAATATCAGAGAGTTTCAGAAAAGTATATAGGAAGCTATTGAAATTTGGGTGTAAGCAAAGACCTGAGATACATGAATGTATCTGCCTGAAAAATGAAGAGCAAAGAAATAAAGGAGTAGGATCAGGGCAATATTGTCCAGAACTCTACAGAGGACAAACTTTATGCTGAATATTACATTTTTGGACCATGTAAATAGAAAAATGCACTTAGGCCAGAACAGCACACAGAGATAATTATAAATTTTGGAGTATGGGACAAATGTTGAAATTGTGCACAATAGAGACTAGTGCAGAAAACTTAAAATTTATGTAAACAGTTCACCAAAGTAACAAGAAAATATTTTTATTTAGGTTTGCTTTAGCTTTTGAGTCCATCACATGCCATTTAAATAGTAATTTTATCTTACTGGCATGATAATCAGAAAAGGAATAATTAATGCAATTCCATTCCAAGTAATTACATTTGATTCTAAATGTTAATAAATCTACCTTCTCAGTTTTTTGCTCCCTTCCACCAATTACTATTGACCTTTTCCTCTGGAGTTATCTGATCCATTCATACATGCAACACATTGCAAATAAGCACACGGTAGCCTGGAGTGCATTCTCCCTGGCACTGCTGGGGACCATGAAGAACGTGTGCAGCCTCTTTGAAAAAGATATTCCCTTTAATGTTAGAAGTATTAATGTTAATTCAGAAGGTTTCATGTCCTTCTATCCTTCATTCACAAATGTGAGCATTTTGTGAGCGAGCAGCTGAGCAATACCTCAGCTAACCCAGGACAGATTCTTAAAACATTCACCTCACCTAATTTCAGCTATCAGATATGGTTCAGATAGTGAGGCCTAAGCTTTTCTTCTCATCTCATTTCCCTCAAGGATCAGCTGAAAGGTGCAGGTAAGGATTCAGCTCACCTATTTCAGACAGCTGGCTTGGTGCCTGTGTCAGTCCTTCTCTCACTGACTGAACAGGGAACCTAGAAAATAAGTCAGGTGCCCACGGCAGTTAAGCGAAGGGACCAATGTGGAATTGGCATAGGAAAACCATTAACTATTCATCTCACTACTTGGGCAAGCTCTGGTGTCCTGGCTATGGATTGCCACAACAGAAATATGTACGCACTAACACAGAAGTATGTTAATAGGAGTGGGAGTGTTTCTCAGACAGCTGTACGAGGCCAGAAGTTCAGGGACAATTGTCCCACCTCTCCTGTAAGGTTAGCATACCAAAGCCACCAAAAGGGCTTGCAGTCTCTAGAATGAAAAAGGAAATATTTTCAAAAATAAAGCTCTTAAATCTGCTGAGTGAAACAGATTAAAATCAAATGTTTGAAAACAAAGCCCTCCTCTAACCCAGCATATTTTCACAGCACGAGTCCTTTCCTCCAGCTTTGCTATCCAGTCCAGCAACTTTCCATAGCTTCTTCCATTGCCACAACTTTTGCAGAAGCTCCCCAGGAGCTCTGGGTGGGCTCCCTCATGCAAGCTGGCATGCAGCTGCCCCAAGGAACCCTGCAGGCTTTGGCGGTGCTGCAGACTTACTGCCTGCTGTGCCCATGCTTTGGCAGCTTGGACTCTGGATGTCTCCCTCAGCTCTCTGTTCACTGTCAGAAAAGAGGCAATTGCCCCGTTTCTCATGCCTGGTGAATTATGCATCATAAGCAGATAGACTTAGATGACAGTCCAAAGTCATGTTACTTTATCAAAATATAGTATCCTGCTCACAGTAAGCTGTGAGCAGACAAATAAAGCAACCCATCCATGAGAATCAGACTTACAACATACTTTTTTACCTTTTTTTTTTTACTTTTTTTTTTTTTTTTTTTTCTGTGCACAAGTAGTAAATCTGATGTGCACAGGAGGCATATGACTTCTGATGCATATGCAGGACACATGAGCAGAGGATGTTCAAGGGGTTTAGCCAATGTTTCCTGGAACCTGGGCAGTCGCACAGTGCTGGGCTGGCTGTGTAGGGCCACCATAGTGCATGCACTTGCCTGAAGTCTTGGACATATGACTAATAGTACATCTAGTGTCTCCACATGAACAGCAGTCTGATAAAATCATCTGCCCTACCTAAGCTACCAGTCAGCCTAAACGTGTATTACCTTTCCTCAAACTGCACCTTCAGAGAAATCCAAGATGAAAAACAAAGGTACCGGGGAAAACCTAGAGACTAGGTAGGTATGCCCAAGCTGAGTTCCATGGTATCACATCTTTCTTGCAAGCAGTACCCAGGTTAGCTCACTGAAATCTTAGAGCCATGTCTACGTGAGGTTCAAACACAGTGTAGAAAGACATTTGATAAATGATATGCAAGGAACAATAGAAAGTGATGTGCTCCCAAACAGAGTTTTCTGTTGTAAAGGGAAATAATGGAAACATGAGGTAAAATATTGTTTTTAGATATTGGCAATGCAGAGTACGGATTTTTGGGGGCATTCATTTGTGATTTTTTTTTGGCAGCTAATTTAATGAGGACAGATAGCGTTTGGCTTTTGCTTATATTTTTTCTTATCACATTTTTTGGCTTTCAAACATAAAGCAGCAAGAAAATACAATTAGCGGGGAAAAATATTTCTGTATTCTAAGAACTATTCTTTGCTTCTTACTTCTCTACCTTTCATCCTAAAATATTGCAGCATACCTGGATTAAAAGCCCAGCTCTGTTTGTGAAAGAAAATTTTCTCTTCTGTCTGCACAGGACAGAATATCATTTGGATATAATTTCTGGCTCTTTTTGGATAGAAATTGCATACATAGGAAGGAGATGAGGGACATGAACTTCAAAAGAAAATCTTCAACAAAAATGATTGAACAGAAGAAAAAAAGAAAGAAAGAACAAAAAACAACAACAACAACAAACAGTTTCTCTGGGTCTTGCTACTGTGCCTTTGGTGCCTGGATAACCTTCCGGGGTGATAATCATCCCATCCCTACAGGGGACCCAAACAGGCCAGTAAAATGAGTGCTACAAATTTGTAGTACTAGCTGTATATCAGATGCTTAACTTCAAATCCAGATTCTGAAATGGATTATCAGGGTGTGTATGCACAAGGATCTCTTTCCCTGCAAAATAAAAATCGAGCTGTAAGTATCAGTAGCTAACAGACCTTAAAAAATTAATAGTAATAATAATAAAATACGTTTCACATCATTTTTCTGCTTACTTCTCCAAGAAAGTGATGCCATGAGCAGGTCTCTGCTTTGTAAAGCAGGGTAAAATTGTACCCTCAGAATTACTATATCTGGTACTGGAGAAGAAAATAACTTGTTTTTCTCTTAGAGTATAGATCATGACCATATGTAGTACAGCTCTTTTAGTTGTTCCTGCTTTGATTTCTGTCCTTTAGACAGTTCCCATACTGGAGAGCTCCTGGAAATCATTTTGGAGTCAGAAATTCTTTCTGTGTAAAAAAATTGAGACTTCCTGCAGCTGTGGGATGTGAGCCAGCAGACAGGAGATTTGACCTTTCCTGCCAACTCCTGCACAGTGCATGGCAGCAGAAAAACCCATAATACCATCAAAGTTTGATGTGGAGCTTTTCCACTTGAGAAACAAGTCAGCAATGAGTGTTAACCACAAGAACAGAAAGAGAAATAAAAATATCATCTGGCTATTCAGAACAGTTATGCACATAGATTTTTCACACTAATTTCCATGAAGAGGAAACAGTATCAGACATGGCACCAAGCCCACTTACTCCTCAGTCTGGCACATCTCTTCTCCTTAACCACCCCATAGCCTGGATCTGGACCACACATAAGGGCTTCATCATACTGGTGGTACCAGATGAGCATCCCAAGCCTTTGTTCCAGACACAGGGGAGAGGTGGTCCCAGAATGGCTCCTCCCAGAACAACTTCAGGGAAACATTCTCTGCTCTAGAGATGGAAAAATATGCTAACTGGGTCATAATGGGATATCACTTTTGCTAGCAAGACAAGAATAAAACAAACTTGTTATAATGAGTGAAATTCTGGCCCTGGGAAAAGTCAAGAAGACGTTGGCATTAGCTTTAATACTCACAGGATTTAATTTGGTATCTTTCTTGTCAACTTTAAAAGCTTTTCAGGTAAATACACTAAAAGCATTACAAAGAGAATATGAACCATCTGAATCCAAATAATCTCTCATGTAGGTTATGAACATTTACTCTCTAGTTTCTGAAATACTAATTTAACAGTTGGGAAACCTGGATTTCTGTGGATAGAACTCCCCTTAGCAGACAACCATGAACTGAAAAATTGGCACCATGCTATTCTGCTTCATCTGGAAATCTTATCTGGTCACTGTTAGTTCAGCTATCTCTTCACTATATGTTGCTTTACAGTAGGAGACACATTCTAGTTTTCCCTAAGATGTTGATTTTAAATACCGTTTAAAATACAGATCCAAATTGGACAAAGCCGAGGTCGAGAGTAGTGGTATCCAAGCTGGGCATATGTGACAAGCAAGTGTATGAGGAGAAAAGCATTTATGACTTATAGGTACAAAAAGATACATGTACAAGGAAAACAAATCATTAGATACTGGTTTGATCATGGAATTCTGACTAAACTTCAGTGTCTGACTGGATTGGACAAGCAGCTGGACCTTTTCTTTCCTTTAATGGGACCTGCTCCAGCCACTCTCCACCACAGCTCTTCCCTGCTGTTGCTGTGCCACGTCCCATTCAGCCTACCAAATTCCACGACGGCAACAAGCAGAAGCAAACATAAATATTTGTTCTTTGCCTCCTAACAAATTTACAGTGTTTAGCTAAGGTTAAAATGCTTAGCCATCTGTTTGTCTTTTTTTTTTTTTTTTTTTTTTTTTTATACTGTGGCTTTGTTTTGTCATAAATAATGCTTTTGCCTGTCTAGAAATTTAGAAGTTGATTTAAGGAACAAACTTCACATTTCCTCAGGGAAGGAGAAAACGCACTGAAATAATAAAATTCCTTGCCTTATAGTACTGAAGCTACCACAGGATGGGCCTGCAGAGCATCAGGAGTACCAGTGAGTCTTAGCACTTAATATTTAGCCCTTACCTAAGCACTTTCCTAATATATGCTGTTCAGTGCATTGCTTTCTGAAGTGAGGTGGGTGCTATCCAAACCATTCAGCATCCAAAGACAGCACCAGGATGTTTTAGTTAATAGCTGTCTACTGTTTGCTACATCTACTCAATATGTTCTACTCCTTACTGGTCCTTAGATGTTATAGTCAACAGTGGTCTAGTTAGTACAATCAATAAGGTTTTCCTCTGCTGCCCACACAAAAACTTTTTCATTAGAGATGTCTTGTGGCATCCAAGGGATCTACATGGGGTTGGCAAATACATCACAGGACCTGCAAGAGATCAGTGCCTTGCTGAAGCAGCCACTGAAAGCCAGCCAGCATGCCTTGGAGCATTAAATGTCCATGCATACACAGTTGTATGGATGTTGATATACTCTACAGTCTTCAGCCAACCATTGCAAAGTATCTGCAATAGTGCCAAATCAATGGAGCGATATTGGCCCCACTGACTTTATTAGTGAGTGTGTCGATGAGCCCTCAGACACCAGTTCATCTACAGACACTTGAATAAAGCTGGAGCTGAAGCCCACTCTCACAGAGCATAGTCCAGAATGATTTACTTAGGTCATTCTTGATTTTAGCCATGCTGTAGTACCAGGAGGGAAATGCATCCTCTCTTCTAAAATTAGAAACAAAAAAAAAAAAAAAAAAAAAAAAAAAAAAAAGGCAATATTTCAGTTTTGCAGTCCTGCATTTTTGGACACTTCAATATTGAATATCTGAGTATTTGTTTGCACTTCAGAATGACTAAAAGCAGAGCTAGCCTTAATGCCAAATGCCAGATCCAACCTCTTTCATTTGGCACAAGTCAGGTCTCTAAATAGCCACAACTGCTCTGTGCACATGCCCACAGACTCCATGCCCACATGCCACAGGCTGGATTCCTCCAGCCAGGATGTTTGCCCAGGCTGTGCATGCAAGCTCAGCACATCCTTGACGAGGGAATGCTGACTGCCATGTCCAAACCTCTGCTCCATTCCTGCTTGCTGTCTGAGCGATATCCTGACATCTTCTTGTATATAATTAACTTTCTCAGCTACAGTGTTAGCCAGCTGCAGGATTCTTACCCAATGACACATTTACTCTCCTGCCAAAAACGCTTTTTTTTTTTTTCTTTTTTCCCTTTTTTTGTTGTTTATTTGTTTTGTTTTGTTTCTGTGTAACAAAGAGCCAAACACGTTAGCCTTTCTTTAGGGATTCCCGTACCCTAGGTAACTGTACCATCTGCAGATCTTTCTCAGAAGTAATTCTCAAGACCCAGCAATCTCAATTACAAACTTTTTTACTTCATAGATGGGCAAGGCAAAATTTTCAGCTTTTGGTGTTACTGGCCCATGGCCATGGCCCACATATTTCTAAAAGTGCTCTCCTAAGCTGTGGGCCATACAGCTAGTTTAGATGGGCTCACACTTCCTCTGCCACAGGCAATTTCCCCAGCATTGTTTAAAAAGCTCCCTAGCATAGACATCAATAATGCAAACAGCTGGGAATCAAATGCATAGTTTTACAGAGAAGCATCAAGGCACATGATCCTATTGGCAGAGCTGTGTAGCACTCTCTTTTAATTTAGATTTCAGGCTTCAGTTGCCTCAGATGAACTAACTGCTACTCAGTTCATCCCCCAAAGTGACATGTATATATGAACAAAGCAGTCTAAGGTACTTCAGTGAATTATAGTCCTTTGAGAGATGTTGATACACACATAGGTAGGCAGAGAGGCAAGGACCTGTAAGCCTGGGACCTGTGATGAAACCAGATCTGATGAACAACAGAGCTGTGCTCACTGTCCTCCATGGCATCTTTCACGTGGAACACAACCACAGGTAAAATTTGTCAAAAGTCTCTGACTTCAAACCTACAAAGTACTCAGTTACAAATATTTGATATAAACACCATTTTCCAAAGAACATTTTAAAATTAAATAGAATATCTCATTAGAGAAGATATATAGTCACTCTTGTGTTCTTTGCCAGATACTTGCAAGATAAACCTACACAATATGAGCAGCATTTAAAATTACCAGTTGTGCTTTAGCGATTCCTGGTAGCTTGCATATATATTGCAAATCATAAAAATAGGAAACTCTGAGAAAAAGGCATAGTGTACACGGCACTGCAGTGCAGTGTTGGGAGGATACAACTTCTATGACCAAAAGCAATTTGTTTAACCCGTAACAACAAGCACTTCAAAGGAAACATGATGTGTCCTAGAATATTTCTTGCATAGGAATTAGAACCAGAAAAAGGAGCAGCACAGAAGAAATGTGGTACAGTTTTGAATATGGAAAATCCTGTTCTGAATCAGAAGGGTGATAGAGCCAAACGTAGGCTTCTTCAGTTCTTTCACATGGAGCAGTCTCTGTGGGTGAAATCATCAAAAGTTTTTAGCCGCTCTGAGCATTTCACACACACCAGGACAGAATATTTTTGAGACAGTTAGGGTGTTTTTGTTTTTGTCATTGTTGTTTGTTTGCTTTACTGTCTTCAAGGGACAATACAGAGATTCCAAAATGACAGAGACAGCTGCACTTTACAAGATGAAACCTGATTTATTCCTGAAAGTCATTATTTTTTTTCCCCTACAATAAACACATTTACAGTTTAGAGACTCTCAGACAGAATATTCAAACAATTCTAAAGTCCTGCTGCCATGAAATTCTTAATCTTTCTGGAAGGACGTTTCTGGTCATTTAATGGACATGCAGAACTTTTGTCAGGATGTTACACTATCTTTTGCCTCCTGCTTTTTTTACTTGAAATGACCTTTTTACTTTACTTGAAATGACCTTTTTACCTTTTTTTACTTGAAATGACATTTGGTGTTAGGATGTTAGAGAATGCTTATAGTATTCATGTAATCACCTCTGCGAAGTTAGCAGCAGTCAGATCAAAAGGCAGAAGATAGCTAAATGTTCCTTCAGAAAATTTATACAACATCTGAATAAATCTGGTCACCCAGATTATAGTCTAATAGAGCTAATGCAATTTACCCAAATATTTCCAAAGTTCCTAGTATGTCTTTATATGTCTTTATTAAGACCTCCCCAGGCTTGTCTCTCTTCCAGCCTTTCATCTCCAGCTTTCAAGCCCCAGCTATTTTTAGAAGACTCTCAATGGAATGTGGCTTTCTTTTCATTATTTAGAAGGCCTCCTTTACATGGCTTCCCTGTTACAGAATCAATAATTCTCCATCTTAATGAAGTGCAGAAGTACTTCTTACTGAGGAGATAATATTCTGTTGATAGATTTATGGTAACTGAAGAAAACCATACATTGTCCACTGCAAAGCCACCCACACAACTCCAGATGCTTAATCCTTTCTTTAGAACAACAAAGGAAAGCCAGGTGACCTGATGTTTTTCTCAAGCAGCTCATCTACTTAACCTCTCTAAGGGGAAGCCACCCTGGTGGAATGGGTTATATACATCAGGCCTATACACTACTTAGTCCAGTTCAAGTCACATATCTGGGAACATAAGTAACTCCTAGTTGTTGCACGTTTCTTGTGTAGTCTTGTGCACACAGAGTATAATTCCTTCCTAGTGACTAAACTTCTTTTAAGACAGCCCTCTTTTTCATAACCATGCCACAGCCTATAAGACCAAGTAAGAAAATTATGACTATTATAGAGATTGCCCAAAGCCAATTAAGTCCCAGGGCCTTACCTACTTATTCCTTTTGGTAATGATGAATAAATACCCTTGCACAGTGGCACAATGACTTACACCAGCTGGGCTGGTACTTTGCCCAGCTTACTTTAGTACCACAAAGCAAAACTAGTACAGTTGCTTTTTCCATGATGCTGCAAAGAGGTGAATTATCCTGTAGTATCCTCTCTGACACACTGATCCCCACATTTTGGGACCCAGATTACTCACCTTGTTAAAAGCAGTCTGGGAGGTCCATGCAGCTCACTCTAATTTGTTAGGTAAGGCTGATGGTGCTGGCAGGGATAAGGAGCTGTGGAACAGGGCTAAGGAGCAATTGTTCTGCAGTGCAGCCCTAATTTCATGTTTAATTCACACTCCACTCCAAATTCAAGCAAAACTATAGTAACAAGGTCATAGAATCATAGAATGATAGAATCATTAAGGTTGGAAAAGACCTCCAGGATCATCAGGTCTAACCATCCCCCTACCACCAATGTCACCCACTAAACCATGTCCCTGAGCACCACACCAATCTTTCCTTGGACATCCTCAGGGACGGTGACTCCACCACTTCCCTGGGCAACCCATTCCAATGCCTGACCACTCTTTCTGAGAATAAATTTATCCTAATTTCCAACCTAAACCTTCCCTGGCACAACTTGTGGCCATTCCCTCTAGTCTTATCACTAGCTACCTGTGAGAAGAGGCCGATCCCCACCTCCCCACACCTTCCTTTCAGGTAGTTGTAGGGAGCAATAAGGCCTCCCCTGAGCCTCCTCTTCTCCAGACTAAACAACCCCAGTTCCTTTAGCTACCTCTCATATAAATTTTGTTCCAGGCCCTTCACCAGCTTCGTAATCATCAGATGTAAGGAATAATTACAAATTATAGACAAGAATATCTGTCCTAATTGAGGAAAACAAACAAACAGACAAACAAACAAACAAAAAAAGGTAGATGCTAGTTTTTTTGTTTTGTTTTGTTTTGTTTTTCTCTTTCTGAAATTCATGGTTCCACTCCTATGCCTGACCCATGTCCACCACCTTCACCACCTTATTTCAGGCTTCAGACAAGCTCTTTCTTCTTCCTCTCCTTTTTCAGTTCTACCTGGTTTAGAAATCGTGCTTATTCCATATAAATGCATAGGGGCAGTCACTATTAGCAAAATCACTCTAGGTCCTAATCATCTGCATCACAAAGAACTGTGTAATGCCATCAAAAAGCAAAACAATAATGCACAGAAAGAGAAGATAGAGTCTATCAGACAGAAGGACCTAGTTCTTCTATCACTATTGCATAAACTTAGTCAGACTTGACCAAATTTTTCATTTGAGTCTTCATGGCCAAGGAAACTTTGATAGATCATTTTGACCTAGACAAAACAATTACAGAATCGTCTGAACTATAAATATTCTTGTTTCTTTCTTCCGCCTTGGCTTGCATTTCTTTTTCTTCTACTTAAGCAATACCATTTCATTCTGAAAAGTTCAAAGGAGTGAATTAAAAAAACAGTAAATAAAACATATATAAGATAGATACATAACAGAACCCTGTTATGGTTTATCTAACTCTCACTAGCCATGAGAAAGGAGTTTTCAAGTCTTACAAAGGTTATACTCCCTCGGTAGATTTCCAAAGATTAGGAAAATTGAGACTACAGCCTTGATATGAATTCATGGATTCATTGTGCAATTCTCTCGCATTATGATGTGTCTGTATGCTTTTGAAGCAACTTGGGAGGTTACTGAGTAAAGGTGCATAGTACTTTCTCCACATAATTTTAATCCCCTTGAGACAAGAAGATGATGCAAAAAAGCTCTCAGCATGCCCTGATAAATGATAGCAGAGATTTTTAAAGTAGGAGAACATACTGCTCCATGGCTCCCCAGAAACCCAGACATGCCATTCTTCTCTACCCAGTGCTGAAGAATAGTTAAGTTACAAGATGTATCTGCAGAGGGTAGACATTCCCCTCATTTTCAGAAAGTTTATTAATGTACTTCTGTAGTGGTTGCTCCAGCTGTCAGATCCTCAGGGGCATCTTCTTGTAATAACTCTCAGTGTAGCTATCCAAGTCTTACTGTTCTTGGAAGCAAGTCTGGTTTCATGATCAAGCTCTCCAAGAGCTGATTTCTGCTCTGGTGCAGAAGAGAATACCTCAGCCTAAACACTGTGGAGTAAGTGAGGTGATTTTTCAGTTGATAAGAAAATGAGACCTAGGCTAAAAGGTATGCTGAATCCAACCATAGAACTATGTCAAACAACCATTTTCCTGTCTATATAGTATAGAATACAGCTTAAACTGTGTATGTAAACTCAAAAGTATCTTTTATTTGTACTACATCTGTTGCTATTGTGTTTTTATACACCTTTTCAGAAACTTAATTAACCTGTGGAGAATGTTGATCAAACTATATTGATTCCAATACTTATATATCTCAGATATATATACTTCCAATGTCCTAACTTCAATACACATTGTCTTAAATAATTTTAAATCACACAAAGTGTTTATGAATTGTGATAGAATAACATGTGTACATCTATCTGTATGTGTCCCATAAAGTTCAGGAATGTATTAAATACCTGAAAATACATCTATTGGCATGAAAATGAAAACCATGTGTGGCTGTGCATCTGTGATTTTTGCAAGCACGTGTAGCTGACTCCACTTTCCATTTAAACTTAACTTTATTTGAAGAAATAAAAACCATGGTCTTTTTTTCCCGCATCTGTGACATTTGGGCATCTAGAAAAATATTTTAAATATTTCCTAATTACTATTATTCATATATTTCACTCTCCAGAGAAGGACCACAAAGGTGATCAGAGGGCTGGAGCACCTCTCCTACAAAGACAGGCTGAGATAGCAGGGTTTGTTCAGCCTGGAGAAAAGAAGGCTCCAGGGAGATCTTACACTGGGCTTCCAGTGCTTAAAGGAGACCAACAAGGAAGATGGAATGAGATTTTTTATCATGGATAAAGTATAGCAATAAGACAAAGGGTAATAGTTTTAAATTAAAGGAGAGTAGATTTAGGTTAGACATTAGGTAGAAATTTTCTACCATGAGGGTGGTGAGGCCCTGGAACAGACTGCCCAGAGAAGTTGCAGATGCCCCTTCCTGGAAGTGCTCAAGGTCAAGTTGGATGGGGCTTTGAGCAACCTGGTCTGGTGGGAGATGTCCCTGCCCATGGCAGAGGGCTTGGAAATAGATAATCTTCAAGCTCTTTTCCAGCCCAAACCATCCTGTGATTCTATGATTCTGATTTCTAAATACTATCAAAAAATTACACATAGCAGGTATTTGATGACGTTGCCTCTAACAGGCTTCTCCTGTTATCCCTGTTAGGCTTATTCCCCTAACTCATACTTTAGTCCCTGTAACCACAACTCCACCTCAACCTGCAAAGCTCTGTAGTTACAAGCTTATCATCTAAGGCCATGATATTTATCTGCCGCCAATGCTCATGTTAAGCACTTTACTTGCCATATTAAAAGGAAACTATAAGCGATGAGGTTGAAAAAAAACATGTTAAACTGCAAGTATCATTGATAAGTGGTGACTGACTCACAGAGATTAGTCATGGCAAAAGTCTCCCATGCCACATGTTACAAGATCATTCATTTAATATGTATCAATTTAACAATGTAAATATATGCCTTCAAAATTAACCATATTTTGCACTGGGAAGAACCTATTACAAATATGCTGGACACCACGGTGGGACCACTGTTCTACACCTGCACCCATTTTCTGGGTAGTCCTTGTTTCACACACGCCTTTGAAAGGGTAAGCAGGGGTGCAGAGTGGTGCCTCCATTCATGCAAACATAGCAGAAGGACTGAGATTTTATTTCCAAACGCATACCAGCAAGCACAGAGATGACTGACATGCAAATGGAAAAACATTTTTATGACTTCATAAAAATTAGAACTGGTGTTTCTTCTTGACGGAACTGCTTACAAGGAAATGATGAAGTCTCCACTAGAGCAGCCTGTGTCTGTCATTATCATAACATGCCTGTAAATGCTGAAGACCATTTGTAGTGGGATATCAGCAAAGCTGAAGCTTCATTTAAACACAGCCTGCCCCAGTTAATCCCCCAGCAAAGAAGTAGCTGAAATTCATGCAGTGGGACAACTGCTGTCCTGCTAGAAGGCAAAGTGTGGTATTAGATCAGTACAGGGAAAAAGGCAGCTCAAGAGAACAGATACAGCTTCTGGCTCTAATTCCTATGTGGGATTATGCATCTGATTCTAGTTTCTAATAAAATAAGCATGAATACATTTTTAACTGATTGCTATGGTTTACAGCATTCACAGAAATCTTCCACATGGTCTTTGCAGCTCTGAACAACCTGGTGCAATACTGTTCACATGTTACACTGGAAGACCACCAAACTCATAACCTGGTATGAACCACAGAGTATCTAAAATTTTAGGAGGGATTGAGCCCTGCCAAGACCGGGGAAATCAGGCCAGCAGGAGCTGCTGCAACGGAAGAGAAAGAAAACGCCTAAGCAGGGCTTACACCCCTCCCCTTGGGGCTGCTGCAGCCGAGGCTTCTGCCCTTGGCCATGCTGGGCCTTGGCTGAGTCCATGCCTGACTCCAGTGACTCCACTGGGCCTCATCCCAGGCCTCACCAGCAGGCCAAAGCCTTAGCCCAGCCTGGTCCCCAGGGTGGTGCATGGGGCTGGGACTGCCCTGGTGCACCCAGTGCCCTGCTCCTGTCAGGCCCTGACTGCAGGCCCTACCCTGCAGCAACCCATGGGGAGCCCCCAGTGCTCCTGGTCCCTGGGATGCCCCCCATCTGTGGGCACTGTACCAGTCTGCAGCTATCAGGGATTGTAGTAGATATTGGTATGAGATGGGTAGGTATTGCCTGGAAGATTTCATTATCAGAAGGCATAAGGACATGATAAACACCAGTGACCGTGAAACAACTGAAGGCTGACTACCTAAATCTGTGCTAATACACGGCGCTTCTTTCCCTGTCTAAATGCAGAATGTTCTTCAGTTCACCACACAAACACACACACAAACCAACAACATAACACCAGTAAGAAAACAACCCCCCACCATCTCAATTTTAAAAAAAGAAAAGGCAGTGGTCAATTGCAAGTAATCTCTAGGTTTGCTGAAGATTAAAAGGAGAACCAGGAGAATCTGCTTTTTTTTTTTTTTTTTTTAAATAATGGGGTTTTTGATTGTTTCACATGTAAATTTTGTTTCCTTAACATCATAGTACCCTTCAAAATCACCATACCGTCAGATGGAAGTTGAATATCTAAACCACAATCATTAGGACTGCAAGACAATTATGAATTTTATCACTTCGCTTTCAAATAGTGTCACTTTTCTGAATAAGTCTAGTTCAGTAGATTTTGAGGAGAGTATCATTAAAACAAATAAACAAACAAAATCAGGTTGCACAACAGCTTAGCTAACAGTAAAAATGAAAGTAATGCTTTGCATACAGTGGCATTGTTTATGGGATGGAGGACACTGAAAGTAATTCCATTATCATAATTATGGCCTTAGTAAAGGTTTGCTGTGTATTGGAAAAACAAAAACAAAATCAATCAAACCACCACCACCAACAAAAAACACAAAATACAGCAAAGCATTCAATATCAACATACATCCAGAAAGAACACTCATCTTAAAACATTGTTTACTATAGGTAAATTTGCCTCATAGTTTGTTTTTCAGACTTCTGGACCAGGATTTCTGAAGCTATTTTTTGTCTGATTTTAAAATGAGGTTTAAGAATATGGCCCATCCTTTCTGCCTGGCTCCCCTACTTCTCAAGACCTCATCACCTTACACTTGTACATAGTACAGCTGTTTAGCTGTGGCAGTAGGTGGTCTAATGAAATATTACCACACTATTTCTTCAAGGACTCCTTTGGCTTCTTGTGTCATTTATCCCTCTCAAAATCACGGTGTTTACTTTGGACTGTTTTGCTGGAATTGCTTCTTGGTGCCTGATTGATTTGATGAAAAGAAGGACAGGCCGCCAGTGCCCCCTGGCCCCCTTTAATAACAGAAATGCTTCTCGGAGGGCTGGCAGCGTGCACTTGCTCTAGGCGCTGCTCCAGGTTTCCTCTGAGGAGCCTCTCTTTGATGACACATTGCCTGCTTGGAGGAGCCCTGTTGACATCACCAGAGTTGGCTTCCCCTGAATGCTGGCGGTAGGAGATGCAATTCAAGGAGACATGAAAGGCACAGGAGGATGGGGGAAGGAGTCGTCTTTTGCGAGTTGCAGATCAAATACCTGGTTTTTCCTCCAGAGCCAGAAACAGATTTCGCTGATGCCAGCCTTGGAAATTGAAGCTGTCAGCCCAAGCACAGCTGGAACACCAGCTGAACTGCTATTGTTTGTTTAGTGACAACAGTTGTTCTCAATGAGAACCTCCAGAAAACAGTATTGGTCTGGAGAGGAAGGATGTTGCTGCTGCTGTGAAGTACCAACTATCAGCATCTCCCTGCTCTGACTGAAGCAGTTGTTGAGAGCTCTCAGCACTTTGTAGGCAATGATTATTACCTCATTATTAGGCCAGTGGGCAATTAAAGCTTTCAGATATTCCCACACAGAACTGATGAAGGTTTACAAACATGAGGTTCTGATTCTCACTACTGCTATGAAGTATGACTACTGAAACATTTATTTCCACTTCGAATATTTGTTCATATGTCTACTCCATTGTTGGTATGCATACACAGTATGGGGTTGAAATCTAAACTATTTGGCTAGCAGTGTCCACTGGGGACACTCCTGCTTTTTGCACTTTCACCTGCTTTGATGCTGTAAGTGTAAAGGGCTGCTCAGGTATAATATCACAATTTCTTCTCAGCATTCATGTTCTCCCAGTAGAATCATATATGGCATAGTCAGTACATACAGTAGCTTTAGCTTAACAGTGTTGATTAGGTAGTTGTTTCCTTGATTTTTTTGATCGGTTTATGGGTAGATAGTGAATGAGCTTCCTTATTTGTGATAAACTGTCCCACACTAGGATTGCTGGATTGGAACATAGCTCATCTTTTAAGACAGCACTACTGTACTGTATTTACTATTTAAATAAAGTACTTCTTTAGAAGGAAGGATGTCAGAAACTAGAACAAGTATCTAAAGATGCCATTTTACTATTTATTTTCCTACACCTTTCTCTATTCAGTATTATTTGAAACTCCATCTGAAAACCTGTAGTTCAGAGCTGAAGTTCTTCTGAGCTCTGTATTCTCAGTCTTCAGCCTCACTACTTCTGCTTCAGCAAGCTCTAGTCACCCTCATACTTTTTATCCTGCAGAGAATATTGCTTTTGAAGGGTGTGTTTTTTTTAGGACAGCATTAATTGCATGTGCAGCATATGTGAAACAACTCTTTAGGCAACTTTTGTCAGTTTATTCACTGTTGTAGCAAAGGGACTCTGCAAGAAAAAGCTCAGACTTCAGAAAGTGGAGACCTAGTCAGCATCTGTAGCCATGTCCTTACCTAATTATCCCTGTTGAGACTGGAGTAACTTTTATCATTGCTTTCAGAGTCCAGTGTCTTTGTTTAGTTCAGTAATAGAGAGGGCATCAACACTGTGCACATTTCCATCATTAACTGAAATCCATGCTTGTCCAAAATGAAATTTACAGCACTGAGTAACTGACAAGGAAGTATAAAGGGTTAGGCCAGGTGTCATCTACATCTTAGATGGGTAAATCTCATTTCTGTTCCCTCCTTCACTCCCCCCATTTATTTACCAGAATATCATCTGTCTCATACATCTGGAAACACAGCATTTCTTACAGCCACAGCTGCAATTGGGACATTGTTATATACAGACCAAATGGTCAATCTTTTATGACTAGTATTCCTTTGGAAACTGTGATTTAACCGTTGCCCTCAGCTAACCATTAAAGCTAACCATTAACAATATCAAATCATTTCTGTTTCCATCTTCAAGAGACCTTGGTATTTCCCAGGTAAGAACATAGATCAGTGGTCTTGTTCTGTTCTGACAGGATGAAGAAAACAGAAAAATCCCCCAAACAAAAAGTATGCTACCTCTGTAAGCTTATTCCAAGGAACTTAACTTCTATATTTTATGCATATGTCTAGTTCTTGAGCCTGCCTTTGCACAATTGAAGCAGGAATTTGGCTCTCTGGTTTTATCATCTATTTAAGAACAAATACACTACAACAAAGTCTAGCAGCTGGCTTCTGATGTAGACAGCACAGAAGCTCCCCAAGGGTGCCTGCCAGGCATCTTAAGTGGTTCAGATACTGGCTGATGATCTCTGCAGACTAAATCCTACATTTCTGCAAACACCGATTATAAATCTGAGCCTAGTATTTTTCTCCTGCTGCCCACCTCTTTTGTGTGGTTTGTCAGTTGCTATAAAATTTTGTGCAATTTTACTGCTGTTGCTCTCCCCCTACTCATTCCTCTAAGCCACATCTGGTATGTTACATGTCTCCATCTGTGAGATTCCTGCTGGCTTTCCAATAGCTCCAGCAAAGTGATATTGCCATAGGTTGTTTAAAGAAGTGGAGGCCCCTTTGCAGCACAAATCATCACAATGTGTCTCTATCTGCCACTGAGCCAATAAATTTAGTACTGATATTTTTGTCTATGATTGTTTCAAGTAACAGGAATTGTGCAGTTGTTTTTCTTTTTTTTTTTTTTTTTTCCTCTCCCTATTTTGATTTGCATGCAAGCACCTGTGAGTATGAGCATTTACTTTATATCTGCCTATATACAGGTTCGTCTACATGCAAATGTATTTGAAAAGGTATATGGGCACAAATGCTTTGTGATTGACCCTGCAAAATTAATATAATTGACCCAGTTATCACAGAAAACCTATATTAATAGATTTTGTTAATAGAATTCCCCAAGCATTTGTGCCTCACAGCTGAGCCACAAATTGAGATATGGCCACACCCCATACCTCCCCAATATTTCTATCTCATCACAAGCATCTAATTTCCCTTCCTCCCATGGCAGCACCTCCAGCACCTGCAAGGCTCCCTGCCTGCAGCTGGTGAGGAGGCAGCACGTGGTGCACCTGGCCAGAGGGAGAAGCATGGCCTCCAGCCCATTCACAGTGGCTGAGCACTGCTGACTGCTACAGAGCTGCCTAATGAGGCTGATGGAAGAGAAAGAAAACAAACAAACCTTAGGTAGATGAGGTGACAAATGCATTTGGCATTCATAATTACTTATTAGACAAGTTTAAAAAATCCCTTTGGCTTAATACATTTTAGAAAATTAACACTGAGTTTGAAGAAAACAATAGTCACTCTTCAAGAGCTGCCTTTTTGGTGTTGTGTCCAAGCAAATAGCTGTACAGATTCCTCCTATTGGCCTTTTTGTCTTCATCCTTCTGTTTCCTTCTCAGCAGCTGCTCTTCTGTGATGCTGGGACACTCTGCTTCATACCACCTTGGCATTGTTGTGCATGGCTGAGAGCTATGGGAGGTAAAATGGGAAGATTTTCTACCCTTCCTGTAGGTTATCCCTGGAAGAGGTAGAACAACTTTTCACATGATAGGGACACCACAGCACAGAGCATAAACACGTGTCAAAGCCCCAGCTGATGAGGAACAAAAGTATGGATATAGCAGGAAATTAAAATGCTCTGTGATTGTTTCCTTTCGAACAAACAAATCTTTCCATGGCTGCTGCTGCTTCTTCTTCTTTTTTATTTTTCCTAATGCAGAACACTTGCAGCATAACAAGTGTCAGGCTTTTTGCTAAAAGATTGTCTGTCTATCAAAATTATGAACGTGTGTATGAAAAAAATGGTAGTCCTTAATAAGGCAAGCTGACAACATTGGCTTATCCCATATGGACATATCTACGATTGAGCAATAGAAAAGGAAAAGATATCTCAGATACTTTCCATATCTTATTTTACTTAATAATCACTTCACAGTGAAATGTTTACAGTTTCTTATAAAACATCTTTCTTCTTGAAAAATATCAGTTCTGTATCCTGAGTTAGACATCACAGGTTTCATTTTCACATTACCTTTTAGTGTTAAAACCTGCCTAGAACATTACAGGAAAGGGTACAAAAAGTGTGTTGATAAAATCTTTTCCATGGCCATTTGTGAGTGTCAATTTAAAATTAATATTGAATCTTGAATCAAAACTGGACAGAAAACATCCTGTTTATAATCAGTCCATACGTATACTGGGAACATTAATTTCATTTGAAGCTGAAGAAATTAATACATATAGTTTTCCAAGCAGTCCTTCGGTTTTGAAAATATAGTACTGCAAAAACTAGTGTCTCAACTCTGTTTTGGAAATTGGGCAGGACCAAAATAGAGGATATGAAGTAGCAGGTGATATGAAATAGGCTGTGATTTACCAGTAACATTGTTAAATCACATTATTTCATGCTGTATTGGGAGAAATGGTACAGAGAGGAGACAGAAACAGCAATCCTTTGCAGTACTACTACACCAAGGTGCTTGCACAGGACATGTTTAAAGAATCCTTTCAAAACATTATTTCATTTTCTGGGGCATTATTAATACTTCATAGAAGAAAACAAAGCAAACAAACAAACAAAAACACTGATGAGAATATTCCATAAACAAGTACGTAAAAATGGTTATTTTTTTGTCTATATGCTTCATTAAGGAAAACAGAACAAAACAATCTTAAGCACAACATTTAGGTGCTAAATCTGGAACTATGATGTTGACAGATATATGTGGAGAGAGGAAAGTATTCAAAGTACAGGCAGAATAGCAGCCATAGAGCTGTTCTGCAAACCTCAGTGTTTTAAGTAACTCTATGGGATGAACACATTTCCCCTTTCTCCTCTGTAGGGGACTGAGCGTGAGGATAGCTGCTTGCAGAATTTCTTACCTTGACCATTTCTTTGGCTGTTGAGAGGGTCAAGTGGAATCATGCCACAGGTGCCAGCTTCTGCTTTTTGCAACTTAGCTGTAATTTTCTCTCATCAGAAGGCTGTCAACCAATGCCTGCTGGTGGAGAACAATTTTTCCTCACTGCAGAGGAGAATGGTTCTGGTAGAACTTTCTTTCCCAAGACACATGATTTCAGCAAAAATGTAGCAAGGCATCAGGTTTTCTGCAAGGTTAAGCATGATTACAACTGTTACTAACAAAAATCAGCTTGTTGTTTTTATTCACAAAAAGTTACCAAAAACAGGAAACAAACAAACAAAAAAGAGCAGAAAACATTTTACAAGGAATCACTGGAGAAAGTGGAACTTATCCACCCATCTCAAGTATAATATAGTAAATACTCTCCCTCTTTTGAAAATATTCCTAAATATTTTCTTCATTTAACAATCCCCAATTATTTATTAAAGATGTGGGTCATTTGTTAAAATAACCATTAGTTTTCCTATGCTCAAATTGGAGATATGTTTGAAAGTCTGGGCCTTCTAGTGGCCAAATATAAAGAGTTAGAAGACTGTTGTTTGATCTGCCTCACCTGTGTAGTGTCCCATGGTTGGATGAATAATCAGATTTTTCAGATGGCAATAAAGGAACCAAGAAGCATTTAAATAAGGTCAGTTTTGTGATTGTCTGTCAACAATTCACTTAAAGAGAGATGAACTAATTGTTACAGGAAAGCCTGAACAAGAAACAACAGGAGCTGAAGTTCTCATGTTATTGTCATAATGACTTGTGCCTGTTTATTTTGAAAAGGACGGTTTTGTGGTAAAGACATTGACTGAGTGCTCAGGAGCCTTCTGCTCCATTTTTGTTCAGCCATAGCTTCCCTCTGCCTCATGTCTTGGAAGGAGAAAATATCTTCTCTCATCACAGAGAAGGCTGATACTAGGCATGAGAACAGTAGATTCTTGATTTTGCAGTGATGGAAGATACAGTTCCTGTCTTTTTTCTGCACTTAAAACTAAGAATTTCCCTTCTATTTTGCTGTGGTTTCTGCCACTTCACTGCCTCTGGATATTCCATTTCTCTGAAAAGTATGCAAATCTTAAAAACTTGAACATGTAACAAACAATGTTCTGTTTTCCGCCCTGCTCCTGGTCTCCTTTGCAAGCATAGGAACTTCTGTCTTTAAATGGAGAAGTGCTGTTATCTAGAACAGGGATTGCCAGTCTCTTTGTAACTGAATCACTCCTGAGAAAGCAAGAGATCTGCCACGCATCACTGGGTTCAGTTCTAGACATTTCCCCACTTCGTCAGCATCAAAGCTGAGCTACTGAGTATAGTTAAACCCACTGGATTAGATCCACAGCCAGCTGGGTGGTCTGTTTCTTCTGACTGCAAAATCACAGAGCAGACACTGCAGCTGAATCCTCAGTACTCGGAAAATGTTAATTTGCTTGGTCTCCGTGCTTCAGCTCCACTGTACTTACCTCACTGGCAAGAAATGTCTTAACAACTGATAGCCACTGTTCTTGAATATTGTTTTCCTGAATATTGTGATTGGTTTTGCCATAACTTGAATCATTGTTTATTTATTATAGAGAGATCCTTCCCTAAACGTTGTTTCTATTTTCAGGTGGGCAGCAGCAGAGACTCTAGGAAGCGAATTGGACTGACAATTAGAAGACATTTTCTGAGAAAATCATGCCTTGCATGAAACTGAAAATTCTGGCTTTCATTTTCTTCATATACATAAAAGGCATTGGTTGAAAATTATCCAGTGCAGCAGCTGACAGTGCTTGTAGCTTTCCACCCTCTTTTTCATCAACATGATTGAAAGAAAGGAAATCAGATCACAAAGAGAGTGTCAGCACTGTATCTTATAAAAGTTACTGAATGACTACGTAATCTCAATGACTAAAAACAATTTCCAAGTTACCTTATTACAGATGTTGCTAAGATTTAAAGAGTGATTTGCAATGCATGCCTCCAGCAGCTACAAGTTGGTGTATTCAGCAGTGCTGAACGGAGTCCAGAAATGCTCAGCTGTCTTCTGAAAAGGAATTCACTTCCTTCTAAAGGAAGAACATGTTCATGTCTAGCTCTACAAATATCAAGATGACTGGATAATTATCATTGACAGGTTAAAAGGTTTTAAAATGTCAGATCAAAGATCCAACTCACTCATTTGCCTGATTCCAGTGGTGGCCAGCAGCAGATGGCTAGGAAAAGCACTAAAACAAGACAAGCACAGAATGACAGTTACCCTTTGCGAATATATATATATATATATATATATATATATACATATAACTTGTCTATGCAAGAGCTAGACAAGAGAGACATGGAAGAGGTCACCTGAACAGAATTACAACATGGCAGCTCACATTTTCAGCAAGCAGAAATTTTACCTTTGATGAACTGCGTAATCCCATTACAAACACATGCACACATACAGAGCAAAGCAGAGTATTGTGTTGTTTTTTTCCTGACATCCAGATTTTTAATGAAAAGTATGCTTTTCACTCTTTCCCAAGGTCTGTGAGAGTAGACTGGCAATTAAATTAAACAGTAACAGACCTGAAATTGGTAAAAGGAAATTTATGTGTATACATTGTATAATCAGCCTTGGGAAATCACTATAGATTTTACTAAGGTTAAGAAGTGGGATTAAAAAAAATGTATGAATAACAAGAACATTTGCAGTTATATTATAAAATAAACCATACAGGCATGAGGGCAGAAACCACTTATTAACTGCCTGGGGGTAGCAGGAACAATGTTTTCACTCTAGGCAGGCTGATGTCTAATTTTTAATGATAAGGTTTTTACACCTTCCCCTGGCAAATTTGGTACTGACTCCTTTCAAAAAGCAAGACAAGGGGTTAGGCAGACCTTTGGTTTAATCAGTCCCAGGTTTCTTTTGCTTCAAAGTCCCCCTTCCTGATCTACAAGGGTGGTCTTCTCTACATTGGGAACAAGGCTGTGCCAAGTTATTACATAGTTATTTATTTTTCAAATCGCTTTAGAGAGCAGATGTTCCCATGCAAGCATTAGAGCTCTCTCTATGGAAGTCTGTAGCACAAGCCGAACCCTGAATTTCATCCAGATACCACTCAAATCTAGTTTCTGTAGGAAAACTCCCACATCCCAAGATGAGGATTTGGCCCACTGTCTGTGACAGTCTGTTCAGCTTCTGCCTCCACTGCACAGCGAGCAAGCAGTAGACACAGATGTTAGCATTCATGATGCTCATATTTAGGCTTGCTGATGTGAGAAATCACAGGTATAATCATTAGGTGGATTTTTCCCTTCCTTTCTGGAAGAAACCATTGTATTATTATTATTACAATGGAGTAATAATAGTTCAGCTTTACTTTTCAGAATTCAGAGGCTTATCCAAAGCTTATCTGAAAGACTCATGTTTTAAAAGTGGACAAGAAGTCTCGTCAGAACTGTATCTCAAGGGAGTTTCAGGATTTCAGTATTTCCTGTTCTTTTGGCTGACCCAGAAACAATGAGATACATAAAACTTATCAAAAGGATCTTAAAGGGGAGGAAATTTGATCATTGACTTTTAGTAGATGGAAGCCTGATGCTCAGGGAAATGAATAAAAAAATCTGCCTAGTATCACACAGAAGTCAGTAAGAGAACTGGAGTCCAGGTCTCTCAGTGTCTCTCATTGCAAGAAACCCAGCCTCTCTCCAAGGATTCCAGGCCTTCTTTCATACGAGTCACTCTGAGAATAAGAAGAGCAGAGGCTGCCAAAATTTTTAAATATGTATTTTTCACAAATTAGCCAAATGTTTTTGAACATTCTCAAAACCCTGTAGTTATATCCATGGAGAGAGGTCAGAGGACATACTGTTTTATGTGAACTCACTCATTCACAGTAATATCTGGGTTTTTGTCCTTCCTTCTCTGTTTTTCTTAAAGACCCTGTACTACCATGGCAGCTCTATTTGTTATGGTTTCACTTGTTTCTAATGGTTTTATTTCCCTGCGTCTGTTTTGCAGGGTTTTGCTTGGTTGCCACGAAGGGATTTTTTTTTTCCTTTGTTCTTTTCAAACGATTATGAAGCGTCTATGTTCAAAACTCTGTCCTGATGGCAGCTTTGTTCTCACAGAGCCACACCAGACATATAAAAGGAACTCTTGGAAACACGGATAACAAGACCCTGATCACTCTATTACTTGAAAAATGTCAATCATTTCCATCCTTGCAGAATAAGCCTGGACATTTGTATTGGTTTAAAGGATTCATCAAAAGTTGATGCTGAGGAGTATATGGCTTTCTGGTGGAGTAGTCTGAGTACTCTGGCTCTGTCACACTGGAACCACAAGCCAAAGAAAGCAAGTAACTGGGGTACTGGTCAGGCCAAGGGAAGTGAATAGTTGGGATACTTACAAGTGAGTATGACTTGAGTTCATACCTCAGAATTGGCATTTTGGCATGCTGGACATTCTGACTTCTCGTAATCCAATTCAAATTCTCCTCCCTGGGAGCAGTTCATATTGGTGGCAAAGATCTCTCATGCTAATACTTTTTTCTTGTATCTTAATCCATTTTAATTGACACTAGCCATTCATTCCTGAAATTCTCCAGCAGGAAGGCAATCCTTGCACACACAAACATATACCAACAACTGAATTGGGACTCACAGCAGAAGCAGTTGCAGACACAATCATGTATGTGTTGAAATACATTGGCCAAGATCCAATACAGAGTATGTGTATACAAGTCCAGCAAAAAAAAGAGAGAAGCAGGACCAACGTTTCTCAGTCAGAATACCATAAATAATACTTGGGATAGTTTGCCAGATAAGGCTTTATGTGGAATGAAGTCTTGTGTCAATAAGGCTAGGAAACTTGTTTACAACCTTAGAAGAAAGGCAGTGATTTGTAGCCCAGCAACAAATTGGTTGGTTTGTTTGAAATGCAAGGCAAGAGGTTATTTAACTGAGGTCTTTGGGGAACGGAATATTTCCTTCAAGAAACATTTTAACTATAAAAAAGGTAAAGAGATTTTTTTTTATAAAACCTTTTTACAGTTTATTTCCTATCATTAATTTCTGAAAATATATATATATATATATAAATGAGGATCTGACTAAATGAATCAGGACGTTAAATGATAAAGTTCCGTCCATGTAAACAAATAAATAATTATTTACAATTTTTGGCAAAACAAAGTGAAATTTCATTGATCTCACTCTCTCACACACACTCAAAGAGAAAAAAAAAATGAGAAAAATAAAAAAACATCATAAATAATTTACATAGAATAGGAAAATTATGATACAGTCCAAATATTAACATCTTCATCCCTACACTGATGTCTCTCTTCAAAAAAACAAAAAACCCTACACAGCCATTACAATCATTACATTTAATGAAGTAACCCTCCCTTCTGCTTGGGACTTGGGGATACAATTTGAAATACCAAAGGAAAGAAACTGAAACACACTTAAAAACCTCATGAAGAGGATTTTGAAAAAAAAAAAACAAAAAAACAAAAAAACAAAAAAAAAAAAAAAAAAGAATTGATAATATGACCAATATAAAATGTGCAATAAAGTCAGCAACTGTGGAATTCTTTCTAATGAATATAGCAATAAAATCTATTTCAAGGGAGAAAAAGTTGATTCAACATTTATCTCACTGTGCCCTATAAGAAGGCAGAGATACTGTATTATTCCATTAGTAAACCCATCTATGAATAAAATTACACCAGCAAGTGTTCTTTCATGAACAAAGATCATACAACTTAAAGAAAACAAAAACGAAATGTTAAACATGTTTATACTATTGCATATCTGAATAACTGTTGTATCTGTTTAGAATAAACACTGGTATCCCTTCAGCATTATTTTAAGAAGTTCTATATACAGCAGACATAGGTAAAATACAAAATATTAAAGATAGGGTAACTGGATATATATTAAGGTTCCATTTATAAACTCCTTATTATTATTTATTTAACTTTAAAGCATACTTGAATATAACCCTTGCTTAAGTGTATATCATGCTTTGACGATATCTCAGATTGTGATATGCTTTAAAAATAGCTTTAAAATATCATCCTTTGTAAATGTATTACTGATGTATTATATGACATGCTTTAAAATAAATTATCAGAGAAAGTAGCTTGGTATGATAATTGTAATAAATATTAACAAAATATTTATAAGTGGAACCTTAAGCCCTTACATTACCAAATTAAGTAATAGTGACGTTGCCACCTCTTCAAAAACCCAGATCAGGATTCAAGATGTCAAAGTGCTTTTTGCAGCAGAGGTGGGAAAGTGGTTCAGGTTCATTTTGCTCCACATGTTCATGGAATATTTTTTATTATGAGGGAATGCAGAACATAATGGAAATGGAACAACTAGCAATCATTTTATGAAAGTCAGAGGATGACTTGACGATGATTTGGGACTTTTAAATTAATCACTCTTCCCTTTCACATGGGAGTTTCTAGTTCAATTCTGTTTGGCCTGAATTAACTCTCTGATGCTAGTCAATGCTATAGAGGTTGCAAATTTGACGTTTCTACCAACTTTAATTTTAATGGGTGTTATTAAGAGCATCCTCATCAGCTAAAGGACATCTTTTGGGACCAAGAAATCTTCATAATTGACCTTCATTTTATTTTCCAAAAGCTTTTTCATTGTTAGTATAAATACTGTTGGTGTGGCCCTCTGTTACTTTGCTACAGTTGGACCCAGAGGTTTTGTCATTCAAGTCCAGCCCTGATCAGAGCAAGGAAGCATCAACCATACCTACAACATTATTTAATCATTTTTTCCTCATTTAAAGATAATGACTAATAATCATTATCTCCCCCATTTTCCATATATATATATAAATACATTAAGTAATTACATTTTTGTATGTAAACGTCATTCCTTAAGAAAAGGCAAATAAACAAACAAATGTGGTTTGCTAAGTTTTCACTCTACAGAAGTGTTCTAATGTATCAATCTGCTTTTGCTTCAGTGGTGGGTCAGACGCTCATGTTTTAGGTTTCATTAGTGCTGGCTGTGAGAAGGCACTTGGGTGGAGGGATGGCCGAGCCACGCCTGGCAGCAGGGAGGTACCTGGTCAGTGGAGCCCGTGGAGAGAGAAGGAGGTACACAAAAACAGAAAATGGGAGTACCAGGATGTACTGAGGTGTCTAGGTTGCATAGCATTTACAGTACTTTGCTGGTAATGCAGCAACCATTGCTCAAGCATCTGAAAGAAATGGGAAAAAATATGTTAATTGTGGTTGATTTATTAGTTTAGAATTCAGACAGGATTGAATGATACATGTATAAGGTTGCAATGCTTCCCATTCTGCATTTTCCTACACATGTAAGAACATTTACATAAAATAGGCATCTACCTATATGTGCACATGAATATGAAACTATCTATATATGAATATAAAAAAATCATATATAGAGAAAATGCTTTCCAAGGTTTTCCTATTTCAAAACATTTCAGAGGTGGCACAATACACAGACATGCTCATTAAGAATGTCTACTCTCTCCTTCATGTCTCTTGGAAAGAGGGGTGACCCGAAGTAGCTCTCTGCCCGCAGGACACACTGAAATAGCCTACAAAGGAAAGTGGATATGCAGAGAGAATTCTAAGTGCATATCTCACTCAGATTTCTCTCATTTCTTCCAGGTGGGTAATATTAAACATCTGGGTTTTATTATTCAAATTGAGATTACTACAGGGGCAAAGAGCATTCACGGTATTTCAACAAATCAAGGTTCAGGACATGCTATGAGATTATCCTCTTGTTACAGAAAACAATCTGTACTCTTCATTTCCATATTTCGTGCTTGCTCCATAGGTTGTATCAAAGGCATCAGCATTTTCCAGACATTTTCTGTAACTAACCTCTGCATTCATATTTGAGATCAGAGAAATAGACCATCTCTTGAGAGAAGACAAAAAGACCCAATCGTCCACCAGCAAAGGTTGTATCATAGATTGGTCCAGAATCCACCATGACTTGCTTCCCCTCATAAACTAAAACTCTGTAAAGAACATAATATAAATTAGAAAAGGAGGATAATGGAGTGTCCAGTGTTAAGGGCTAGTAACAGCTTCCAAGAAGTGAATTCATTTTAACAAGTCACCAGATAACACAGCTTCATTGTAAGGATCACTCAACTCTCTCTCACGCCCACATGGCTGGCAGCCATAATACATTAATCAAAAGTAGTGGAGCTGTTCTATAAGTAATTTTATGCACACCATCTGCAAAAGATTTCCCAATTCTTTATTTAGAACAGTCAAGTCTCCTGGAATGAACTATGTCATGTACTATCATTCATTGATAAGACTCTGTCCCTGTGAACTCAGAGGTTAACACAAGACCTAAGCACATAGTTTTGCAAAATCTTCTTTACAGCCATGTGAATGGCTGATTTACTTATCTCTAGGTGCAAGGGCCAAAATCAGAAATTGGAAAAACTGTCCCTTTAGATTCTAACAAAACATTAATTGGAGACATGTTAAATTTCAGTTTCAGACGTCGTAAGCTCCTAATGAAAGCTGGAAGGATTTGGACACAAACAGATAGATTTATAAACTAGAAAAGAATGAATTGGTTCTTTTTATCATTTTTTCCCCTTGAGTGTCTCAGACACCCACCCTGGAGCCAACAGACCTCTTCATTTTTATTTTCTACCAGACAAGTTGCAGTTCCTTGATCTTAGATTCTCCACTTCTCATGGGAGACCTTACGACAGGAACCTTAAGAACCTAAGTTTCTTGGGCTCTGTCTCTAAAAAATAGCCAAATGTGAAGTGAGTCTACAGTCTTTTGATTACAGCAGAGACAAAAAGATCTAAACATGTTAATATTAAATTGCTATTTCTGTACAAATAATGTAGTTTCTTAACTATACTATTGAAATAATTGCTTTTGTTTATTTATTTCCTCTTAAAACACCCTAAAGAATGAGGGAAACTAATGTCCCAGACCATCGATTTTGTCACGGTTGACTAATCTAACGTGTTACCATACGAAATATGTTTTGTCTGACACTAAGTACATTCTGCAAAGGAAGTTACAGACAACAGCGACATGAATGAAATACTCAAGTGTCTTTTTGACCTGTATCAGCCAGTGCCTTGCACTGCAATCCTTCAATGCATAAAGACTTATACACTGAAACTTTTTTTCTTCCCCCAAACGACAGACCAAGTAGTCTAACCAAATTTGTCCCTTTGTCTTTCACAGCCAGACTCCCCTACTCTTACTAAACACAAACTAGCAAGACTTTGGAATGTCAGACTCTGCCCCATGAAAAACATACTTACAGTTACAGTAGTTAGTACAAGATAAAACTGACATAGACAGTTAATGCTTATTCTTTGGAATATCAGATAAACAGCTGGGCTTTAAGGAAAATAATATGCCATAGCTCCTTGCTATGTGCATTGCAGATGTGCTTATGGCTACTTCTGCAGTATCTTGTATAAGCCACTATTGGAGACAGGATGCTGAAGCAGACAGGAGGTTGGCCTATTTCCCTGTGGCAATTCTGATGTTTCTAATTAATTTCATTCATTCAAATTCCAGAGGCTATGGAAGAATCTCATGTTCTAATCTTGCTTTGGGTTTTACTTAGGAATTTTTGGTCCCTTTACAGTAGAGCTATTGAGAAAGATTTTTTAAAAAAAAAATAAGAATTTTTAGCTGATGTAAATACTGAACTATCCCTACTAAGTTAAATACACCTGAGTCATTCTGAAGATAACAAAATGGTTCCCTAAATATTGGTACAAACTGTAACGTATGTATTACCATTATAAAAACTAACAAAGAAAGTGATGAAATAGCTGTTATATGAACAGAAGTGTTATATGAAGTTATATGAACAGAATTATACTAATTCTAATATAGAGACACAGAAATATTTCTTACTTTATTAGTCCTGTTTTAGGCCTATGAACCAAATGCCACCTGTATGCAGTATAATCTTTCCAGCCAATGTTCTTGGGATCATGCCACAAAGTACGCACCTATGGTAGGAATACAAATGCTATATTAGAAACACTGCTTCAGAACTGTACATCCACTACAGTAACTGTACATGCAGCTGCAGATCATTTGCTGCAGAGCATGAAACCAATACCAGTGTTTAACATATGATGAAACCAAAACCAGTGTTTAACATATGATCAGCATACTATTTTTTCAGTCTGTTCCCTTCTAGGGAGAGTAATGAAAATTCCTGTCTGTAACTATAGATCAGTTACTTATCTGTTACTGAAGGCCATTGCAGCATTGAATCTGACTTCTCTTTTGCAGTCCTGCCCCTATGTGCACACAGACACCCACGCTGAAAGATCTGATGCTGCTTTTCCTATCTGTATGAGTGGCTCACTGAGTGAAAAGGACTGCAGCTTGCACAGATGTTACTACCTCTGGCTTATTCCTTGAAAACTCTTGCACTCAGTTGCGGCCTCACTCCTGCAAGAACTCCAGTGTGAAATTGCTATTCACGCACAAAGCCTCACTAACTTCTTTTCCAAAAGGCAAAAGATTCTTCTGTGGCTGGACCCTACTTGGAACAGAAGTGATTTTTTCCTCTTTGTTTTCATTTCTGTTCTCTTTGGCTGTCACTGGTTGCTGAGGTCTAAACCAAGCATAATTCAAACAAGCTGGAATGTTGAAGGAACAAGTGCCAGTACAGAGGTCACAAAGGATTTGTGCATAACTGAGATCTCTTACTCTTTTTAGGACCACACCCCACCTTTCCTTTTACACATAATTTATTACATTCATGATTTTTATATGTGTAATGTTTTCTTTGAAACACAAGGCAAATGCTATTATTGAGACTAATAATATGTGAACTGAAGAAAAGCTTGTAATCTTCTGCAACAATTGAGGTGTGAAAGAAAACTCATTTCCAGACACCTCCCTTCTTGTTAAAAGATTAATCAGGCATCATCATAGCCCTGAAGTTTTAAATCTCTCACCTGTCCAGGGGTGTTTCCTGTGTGCCAGAGAGCATTTCTCAAGTGTTCACCAGTACCAGTTGTTGAATTCACTACTTTGAGTGACACACCAGAATAGCCATAAGCCCTGGTTGGTTTGTCCTCCCAGTAGGTCTGAGTGACCTGCTTCCACATCAGAACATAAAACCGACTGCTGGACTGGTAGCCAAACACAAAGCCAGCATAGTCATCATCACGGTCTGTGTTAACATAAAATGTGCCACTGAAGTCAACGGAGCTGAACTCATCGTAACCTGGGAGAGGACAGAAGACATAAACCACTGAATTACAGTGTTGGATTCAGCCACCAACACCCAAGAGTCCCAACTTTAATCCTAAGCTTTGCTTTTTCAATTTCTTCACCTGTAAGAACAGAAGTTGCCTACCTAAGTCTAACGTGTCTACACTTGCCTACCTAACCTATCCTATGGAGGTTTCTAGAGAGAAACATGTTATTTACAAAGGTAAAAGACAACAGGCACTACACATATGTAAGGTTTTTCTACAGAATATTTAATGTGTGTTACAGCCAGTGACAAACTGAATGGTCAACAAAGGCAAACAGCATTGAGCTATTTTTAATTTGGGCATATACAACCAATGTTTCAGTCCCAACCTTGGAGCATCAAAAAGACATGTTTATCTACTTTTTTTTTTCCTTGATCACTAGATCACTGGTTGTTTATGCAAAGATGCAGGCTAACATTTGATACTTACCTACGGCTATTCCAGGATCAGAGTTGGCAGTCTGCACCAGTTCCTTGCCTTGGTGGCGAATAACCCAGTTGGGATCAATCTGAGCTGTTCCCTTGGGGTCCAGAGGGACCATCTGGAATTTTCTGAAATCTGTTTCACTGATGGCATTGTTTTCAGGACATACATCATAAATATCTGGGACATTGTCATTGTCAAAGTCATCTTTGCAAATATCACCTCTGCCATCACCTATAAGCAATAGGAATAAGTGAATACAATTGTTAGCAAATTATCCATGCTACCTAATGGCTCTTGCACTAGTGGAAAAAAATTATGATGTGAGTACGTTATTTCTAGTTCCTCAAAGAATGCTCTAAATAAAGCTTCATTCTCTGAAAGTTCATTTGAAACAAACATTTGAAACACTGCTGGTAATGACTGGAAGAAACCATCAACTTAGATCAGGGCCAAAATTAATGCTAATAAAACTGGCCAGTCAGTGGTTTACGACAGTCATCAATCTGGGCTTTAGTCTATATGATTTAGAAACAGCGTTGGGGGACTTGGAAATTTCCTATGCCGATGTAATTCACTAATGTTTGTATTAAATTTTCAGTATGATTTGTCCCAGATGTGGATATAAGGCCACATTTTAATACATGCAGCGTAAATGAATTCAAGCAGTGCTAAAATCTTTACCCTACTGCAAATTACCCAGTCCCTATATACTACATTGAAGATACTCAAGATCCATTTCTTTTCTTTTCTTTTAAGACTTATTTGTGTCTCAAGATTCCTTCAGCAACAATCCATGCAGGGTGCTTCAGATTGCAGAAATGTCACGACTATGTCAAAAGAAAGTGGGGATAATATTATTGTAAAATATGTATACATGCTTTGTTACTCTTTCAGTTGTAGGTAAAACAATTTGTTTTAAGATAAAACATAGCACTTCAGAAACACGTAAGAAAATAGAAGGAAGGCTCTGACTTTTACAACAGAAGCAATGGGATATTACACTGGGTACTAATAATGTACAACCAGACCCAACAGTTAATTTGTTTCTAACTTCACATAACTGAGCTTCTCCTTTTTAAGATGTGTTTGTGACTGTTCTAAGAACATGGGAATTAACAAAATGAGAAATAGCAATGATCCACCTAATTAATTACTGAGCTATTACTACGTTTCAGACAAATGCAAAGCTACATTACCATGCCTAACTGGCACAGTATTTTTCAGGAATAAAGCTTTCATTAATAGAGCAGAAAAGCAGAATGAGTCTTAGGCAACAGCCAAAAAGGATAGTTAGAGTAAGCTAAAGCATCTAATAACTCAAATACTTTTGAACGTTCAGCTATAGGTTGCCCAGAGAAGCTGTGGAGTCTCCTTCTCTGGAGATTAAAACCTGCTTGGACATGATCCTGTGCAACGTGCTCCAGGTGACCCTGCCCAACCAGGGAGGTTGGACTAGATGATCTCTAGAGGTCCCTTCCAACCTGAACCACTCTGACTGTGACTGTAAATTAGTCCTATTTTCAATCTGGCAATTGGCCATGGAAAACTCCAAATCCTGATCAGCTCTGTGTGCTCACGCACCTGTTTATCTTAGCACTTAGAAGAAGAGAGTAAATTTCAAATTTTATTCTCCTTGCCAATAATGAAGAGGCAATATCGAGTCATAGGAGAACTTAGTTATCCACTTAAAGTCTTGATGACGTTCATTTGGTACTGAGCTGTTGCTGACAATGTTGACTGTGTGTCAAGAAAAGTTAGAAAGCGTTTGTTTACCCAGCCATGTCCAACAGCTCTCCCAAGGGCCTCATCGTTAAAAGCTATAGCTCACATCTTCAAGAGCGTGGGAGCATCTTTTGTCTTTATTTATCATTTTTCCAAGATTTCTCTTGGGCCTGCTGCTGATGACAGTGATGAACTGGCTAATTTTTTTTTAATTTACTCTTTCTGTGAATGCTTTCTCCATACATAACAGTACTCTCACTCGCAAGATCCAGGTGACAGATGACTATACCTCAGTTTGGGGGCACCCTTATTTTGGAGTATTTCTGAAATTAAGAGGATATTCTAGAGATTGACAAGTACAAAGATATTACCATTATATCATTGGGCTGAAAGGTGAAGTACTACTACCAATCAGAAACTTCCTACAGCAGTTGTCTTACCAGGAAACCAGTCAGGTCTCTGGATTTTGTCTTTCTAAAAGTACATAAAACCATATTGTGTAGGTATTAAATTCTGCTTTCAATTTCACCAACATAATCATGGAATGACTCCAGCAAGTTGTATAACTCAGAACAGAAATTGCTCAGGTATTTCTTGCAATGGCCATTATTGTAGACATATTGTGTTGGTTTTCAAAGGATTGAATGTTTTCTAAGTTACATTTATGATTGTGAAACTTTCATAATTTCATTACTGAAATACAGCCAAACACAAAGAAGGATTGTTTGAGAGTGCCCAGCAGTATTTCAGGACAGGAACTGGAAAAAACAAGGATTATGTATCCATTTCTTAAACTGTGACATCAAAATGTATTTCAAGTTACTAACCTATAAAACAGATTTGAGAAAAGCTGCTCACAAATACTTTTTAGAAAAATAATTTAAAATAAAAAATGATTTTAGACTTAAGAACTACATAAATAGTCTCCTTTCAAAATAAAACAAAGCAGTAAGACAGATTTTTTCCATTTTAATTTTCAGAAGACATCTTGCTTGAAAACAAAGCAATTCGTTTTTTCATTTAAGATGTGAAATTCAATCTGAATTATTTTCCCAGGTTTTTTATATTTCAAAATTAAAACCAGAAATATATATATGTATTTAATTTCTGAAAGGTGTTTCTCTATAAATAATCACATTTGTTTGAGCCCCTCTCAGAGGGGTTTCTTAATTGTGGTCCAAATAGTCTAGAGCACTTGCATTGAAGTCCATGCTGCCTCAAATATAAAAGGTAGCTCAGTTTGATTTAGAGACTATTTCTCTTCATCAAATATTTCTATTCCAAGATCAGAATTGGATACTAAGAACTAAGTTAAATTCATGTCACATTGCTCTTACCATCAGAATCCTCCTGGTCAGGGTTGTATCTGAGGCGGCAATTATCCCTGTCATCTGGAATACCATCATTGTCATCATCAGGATCACAGGCATCCCCTTTACCATCTTTATCATGGTCAGCCTGGTTAGCATTGGGGATGTAAGGGCAGTTATCTTGGTTGTTCTGGTGGCCATCTTCATCTATGTCTTCATTGTTGTCACACTGGTCACCAACAAGGTCATTATCTGCATCAGTCTACAAAAAAGAATTAAAATTGTTACCAAGCAAAAAATACTGATAGCCAGGTACTTAACATTTCTCAATATTTTTCCTCAGGAACTTCTCTGCAGACAAGTGATACTGAGATGAAAAACACGCTTAATGCAGAAACATGATTTCAAAATAGGATAGCTACTTATGCAAATTGCCAGTGAATCAGACCTGGTCAGAATTTGTTTGGCAACAACATGTGTCAGGTTATCTAAGGGCACAGCTACAAACTCTTTTAAGTGATGTCATCCATTGTGTTAGGGGCATACACATGAGATATTGGGTTCACGCATGCAGTGCAGTTCCTTCAGTCTACCTGTATTATGCAATTATGAGAGAAATAGCAACAGCTTCAGCTATATCCTCAGATGTTTTCCTGCTTTTCTTTTCCCTTGTCATTAATGACTGTGCCTAACATTTACCTGGTCTGGATTATGCATCAATGGACAATTATCACACTGATCACCAACTCCATCACCATCAGTATCACTCTGGTCTGTGTTATAGACGTAAGGACAATTATCTCGTTCATTAAAAATGTCTAGGAGGAAAGAAGAAAAAAAGAATGAAGAAATCAAAATAATATGTCATCCAGCACAGATAATCACAGACTATAAGTCATCAGTAAAGAAGCAGCACTCATAAGGTGCTCATAGGTTGGTTGATAGATCATGAAACAGTGGCTAGTATTAGAAAACAAAATAATAATAATACAGTATCAATCCCACTTTTCTTGCTATGATAAATACTTCTATATGTACTTTCCTAAGAGATTTTGCTAAAGTAAAGCTTGATTAAGTCTTATGTTTCTACCCTTTCTGCACAGATTCAACATTTCTTTAAAAAAAATAGATGAAGAGGTGGGGTATTTTTAAATAATTTGATTTGTACTTTCTTCACAGATGCTATATGGAATGGCATAGAATGCATAGCTATATCACGGTGGAATGTCTGAATAGTTTTGTATAGAAACAACTGCATTAATGTTCAGCTGCCTCAGCACTAAATGATTTCATTTTACCAGAACATATGTCATTTATTGTATAGCATGCCAAATTTTAAATAGAAACTGCTCCCCCTCAGGAAAGTTCATTATACAATGGACAACCTCCTTCAAAATTATAATATGTAGAAAAGAAACATAATCAATACATGTTGGCATAGCTGTCTGGAAAGGACAAAAGGACCATTTCCTATACTATACAGTCCCTGGATAAGCATTCTAAAGTTTCTACATTTGCTGAAGGAAATCCAAAAACAGATTTCTTTAACTAATAGCACTTCTGGATTCACATAAATTTGAAATACTACAAAAGTAAATTTTTGAGAGACATTTAACTGATTTTTCCCTCCTTACTCTGATTAAATCTGGGTCATATAGACATGTACAGGTAGATAAAATAAACACCTTTAATAAAATTTTAAGACAAAAAAATGTATATTTGGATTGTTATGGGCATTGCAGTGCTTTCATAAAAAGGCAGATTAATTTACTGAAGATATTGTCTTAACTGCATGGATGTTCTGATGTTCTTTTCCCTCCTCAAACATTAAAAAGGAGAAAAAAAGTCAAAAAAAATGTTATATTAGACACTGATTACTTTGGAACACAGAGGAAAGAAAGATTTTTTTCTAATATTACCCTAACAAAAGATCTGCTGTGATTTATTCTCCAACAGTATCCACTGTATTTACTTAGGGACATTATGGACAAGTATACTACATAGGACAGATGAACCTCAGTCTTCTCTTTCTTCTGTTGCATTTTTGAGCAGCTAAACTTGATTTTATTCCATGTATAAAAGTAGGTATTTCATCTTACTGTCCATAACTCATAGTGTACTTACAGCACAGCACTTAATTCTCAAGACTGAAAACATACCGTCTCCATCAATATCCACAGCACATGAGTCACCCTCCCCGTTATTATCTGTGTCAATCTGAGCAGGGTTGTGCACATAGGGACAATTATCACAGCGGTCACCAACTTCATCCTTGTCATAATCGAACTGACGAGGGTTGAACAAAAGAGGGCAATTGTCCTAGTGAGAAGAAATAAAGAGACTTAAGAATATAAATCACAGCTTGAACTGAGGTCATGAGCACATACTATGAAGTGGTCACTCTTCCTATTCATCTTGGACAGAGGCCAAAATCAAGACGTGAATACATTATTTTTCAGTGGACAAACTGTGCCTAAACTGAAGATCTGAAGAAGCACTGAAGAAGAACTGAAGAACTGAAGAAGCACTGCCTAGCTCACTGTGTATTTTGCGTTTCTGTACAAGATATGTGAGGCATATAACATGTCTCTCTATGAGAGCAACAGACATTTTAAATTGGATCTATACTCAGAAATTTCAACAGAACTGCAACCCACTGGTACCTGTGTTTTGTCAAAACCACAATATGTTGTAAAATCAATCCAATCTCAGCACATATTATTTTTGTTGGAAGAAACTGGAATCGATACTCTGATTTCTTTGGAACAAATTAGTATCAGTATTCTCACTCTTAAACCAAATATTTTAATTTTTCATTTTAAACAAGGACTGACTTTTTATGAGTTGTGTTATATTGCACATGATAATAAAGCACAAAAGATTTTAAAAAGCAAAATTAATATGAAATACTCTAATTGACCCAACATATTTTTCCCCAAAATTGTTCCCTTTACTGGAACTTTTAGAAATTCATCTAATTCAATCCCTAATCTGATAGACTGCCAAAATAAAATTTCTTATGCTTTACACATCCCCAAATTACACAGGGACTTTTGCACAGGCATGAGGAAGTACTCTGTGTGGAAAGCAAAGAACCACCAAACCAAATCAAAGCAGTGGGACTGAGGGGCAGATCAGCATTGTGGAATCTGAAGGGAGTAATTTGAAAATATTTTTAAATTACTTTTCCTCTGCAAAAGCAAAAACACATTCTTTACTAGGAAATCATTTTAACTACACATTTTAGATTCCTCACATACACATTTTATATACTTAAAGACATGATATAGAGGCAAGTCAAAATTTTATACTGTACATAAAACTGAACAACTAGCTACAATTTTTCCATATATATAAGCCATATTATGTTATCAGATGATTCTTTGACTTTTTAAATATGCCATACAGAGGCTTCATGAATACAGTTCTAACTCAGATTTAACCATCTAAAGCTCTAGAGAATCTAGGCTCCCTGTGAAGGGAACAAAGAGGAACAGTAATCTTAAACTCATGCATTCTAAATATGTTCAGAAAAGGCAGAATGAATCCCACTCTTGATGTATTTCTGACCTTTTGCTGATTGCAAAGGGGTAACATGTTTAGACTAACTGCCTATCTTAAGTTCTTCCAGTTTATGAATCTCATTCTTTTGGGCAAATCTAAAAGAGCAAAGCATGAAACAGGCTAGTAACTTTCCTCCTGTCATTTCCCCTTGATGCTCTCTACGTTTACAGTTCCTATCACAATTTGCTTCTACCATACCTCAGATCTAACGTCTATCAGATTTTAAAGTGCAATGGAACAATCATTCTCCCGTTGCAAAATACGAAACTCAGTTGAACTGTTTTCATGCACACAACAGAACCCGGAGCTGATATGGAGAACTTAGTTTAGCCCTGGGCTCCCTATGTTGTTTTGCTCTTCCCAGTGCTACTCTCATTTGACCCAAAACAACTTTACTCTGCAGCAGGCATCATTCAGGGAAAGCAATGCAGAGTAACTCAGGTGAAGTTTTGAACAATAAAGTTCTCATCTGTTGTAATGGTTTTCCTTAAAAACAAATGTTTAGGTCAAATGTACTGATAACAGAGAAATGCATCTTACTTTGTCATCTTCAACACCGTCATTGTCATCATCCTCATCACAGGCATCTCCTTTGCCATCTTTATCAAAGTCCTCTTGGCCAGAGTTAGGCAAAAGGGGGCAGTTGTCCTGGTGAAAAGAAAGAATTGAGGCATTAGGTTTACATTATGTCAGAATGACTTGCCTGGGTAGAATAGCAGATATGTTACACTGGAGGCTATAAAACAAGAAAATCATCCACAAATACTTTTTAAGGAGTCTGTGTTTGTTTGTTGCCAAAGATAGTAGTTCATTTGCTGATTTCATATTGTAAAGTAAGTGAAATGCATCTGCAAATCATTCTATTTCTCAGCTTTTCTTCTGGTAAAGGGATGTTTCCAGTAAATTCTAGATGAAACTATCTAGCAAAGAACAAACACACCACACGCACACACACTTGCTTACATCAACTTCTTATACACAGCTCATTGAAGTATGTTTGAAGATTACATATAAAATGTCCAAGTTTTGTTGCCAGAAAAGCATACAAACCAGGAGATATCTTCAGAAACAATTGTTCATATGGAAAGTTATTGCAATGAGGTAGTAGACAGCAGTAAGGGGAACCCTGTATGCATGGGTTTTGAAAAATGGGCCTTTATACTGTTCTGCTGCACTTTTGCTCTCTCATAGCTCTGAAAATGAAAGGTGAATTGATCTCTTTATTATGTTAACAGAGCTTTGTAAAGAATTATTATTATAAAAGAATAAAGCTTAGATTCGACGGAAAAAGTAAAAAAAAAAAGTTTTAACATGTATTCCCTTTTAAAGAAAGTACTAAAATCAGCTGAAAAAATGGATTGTAATTCTACCACTAGCTAAGAATAAATATACCTACAAAAAACCACTTTGTTATTCTCACTTTTTCTCTCATGCCATATATACCTCAGGCAAAAACTGGATCTGCCAATGTACTGCAGAAATACGTTTGTTTTTTTGTTGTTGTTGTTTTTTTTTTTGGTAACATCTCCCCTAAAAAAGAATGAATATTCCAGTAATATTCCCAGCCCTGTTTTTAACCTCAGCAGTTCCAATAGTACTGACAATTTAAGAAAGAGAGAACTGGAAAACTTGTGATAAATATCAAAACCATAATGTAACTGCAAACTTTTTATTGCACGTTTTTACAAAATACTTGTGAACAGCCTTTATTCTCCAACTCTGTAGTGCCTACCAGTGATACAAAATGATTGTGTTTTTGTTTTTATCAGTGAAAAAAAAAATAGTCAAAGCTTGCTCAATCACTTTGTATGTTTGTCTGTCTGTATTCTCTACAGATTTCAGTCCAATTTCATACAAACCCAGTAGTGAGGCAGCCGTTTCTCATAAGCTCCCTCAAGGGCAGCTGGTTCACATAAGCTTTACAAAAAGAAGTAAAGGATGAAGAGGAGATAGATCTAACCAGTGCACTCAAAAGACATTTTATTAGAAAGACTTAGACATAGAATCACAGAGCAATTTAGGATGGAAAATAACTCTAAGATCATGAACTCCAAACATTAACCTTGCACTGCCAAGTCTACCACTCAGCCACGTCCCTGAGCACCAGCTACAAGTCTTTCAAATACCTCCCATGGATGATGACTCAACCACTTCCCTGAGCAGCCAGTTCCAATGCTGAAATTCCAGAAATCTTTCCTGATATCCAACTTAATGCCCCCTCTACCTCCCTACTCCATGCAACTTGAGGCCATTTCCTCATCCTATCTCTAGCTGCTTGGGAAAAAGAGACTGATCCCCACCTCACCACAGTCTCCATGGAGGAAAGTGTAGAGGAAGTACACCTTCAACACACCTTCCACCTGGGAACATAACCTCAAGACACAAACGCATAGTAAACTAGGCTTCATTGAATCGCCTGTTGACCAAGTTCTACATTGGTCCAGTAATACTTATGGAAAAAAAAATACTTTCATGTGAATGAAAAATAAATTTACAGTAAATGTATTCCTAAGATTTTATTATTATTACCTAAAACTACTTGCTTTATTCATATAGCTTTGCTTAGGCTGTAAATAAACTTTCAACCATTATCAGCTCAAAGAAAGAAGCTTTGGTTTGCTTCTGGTATTTTTAAGGTGTTTTTCTCCCTTTCTCCCTTAAATGAAGTACTTGTGTTTATTAGATCAACATGTATGTTATAGAAAGCATGAATCAATCCTCTGAAACAGCTTTTTTTGGAATGGGTACAGCATGTTGGGATTTTAGTGAAAACTAATCATTTGTCTTACATCTTGTGTCAACATGTTGCAGATCCTGGTGACAGGAACCAACAATGAATATATAAACTGCAACTGTTGAACTGGCTGGAACCACAATGAACACACATCAGCTAGGGTGAAGAAATCAGTATTTGAGAGGCTCGTATTTCCAACAAAGTCTGAAACTCTCTTGTGCTGATAAAGCCTAGATTCATAACTTCAACTGGATTACACCTGGGTAGCTTCTGATTCTCTCAAACTGCCTGATTTCAAGCTTTCCTAGCTTCTTTATCTGTATTCCTATTTTTAACATAGAAACAAGTCCCAGGGAACATACCATGGCAAGCAGTCACGGGTAAACCTATATACAGCCATTTTTAGGCTCCCTGATGCTTACTTCCTCCTTTGAGTGGTAATCTTTCATTTTGCACTACAATGGCTCAGCCACAGCAGCAAGAGTGAACAACCCCCATGCCAGGTCTAGAGCCAATGTGGCAGGCAGGTCATTCCATCTGGGAGAGGGGATAGGAGCTGTGGCCCCACATTCTGAAAGGTAAGATGAAATGAACCTCCCACCTTCTCCCACCAAGTGTAATAAGGAGAACTCTGTCTAGTTACTCATATTCATCTCTGTTTCCTATTGCTATTTTTTTCTCAGGCTCTGAATCCAGTTTCACAGTGTAACTCTTTAAAAGAAAGGGATAGTCCACAAAGGATTCAGAACCATAGACCTTATTTGACCATCAGTGTCTTGTTACAAGCCTTGCAGGTGAGATTTCCTACTCATCTATACCCAGAGATGCTGTTTAGTTCTAAATAGCTGTGCACTCCACACATGCATTAGGCAGCTCCTATTCAGTATGCTAACTCCACTCACAGGCACCCCTGCCTTCAACATACGCTGAGCAGAAAGAAATCCAAAGAAGAGGACTCTGGATTTCATTTTAAGAATCCTTACTGAATCTAGTGTGAAGACAATACACATTCAATGGAATCTCCCAGAAAATAAGAATGCTATAAACATTCAAAGCTTAAATGAAAGCAACCACCACCTTGATGCTGAAAAACATTACTTAAAACTGTTTGGGAAAAACAAAAACAAACAAAAAAGAAAATCTGGTTATGGTGTAAATTTATCAACAGTATTTTACCTACCTTCACACAGTGGTATGTAGCATTAGCAGCACAGACCAAGTTGTTATTTGGCCAGCCATCCAAATCAGAATCCTCACCACAGATTCGTCCATCACCAGCATAACCTGTCCTACATTCACATTTGTACATAGGATCACTGAAATGGCCTAGATAGATGCACTCCGCAGACTTATGGCAGCTGTGTGTCTTGTCCTTGCATGGATTCTCAGGTTCACAGACCTGTAACAAATAAAGCATACTCATTGAAGCATGCTAATCATCACAGCTGTGTGTGCCCCAACTTTGTCAAAAGCAGGCCAGTCAGTTATTTAGATGCCTAAAGACAGGAACTTTGATTTAATTGTGGTTAGCAAGCCATATTGCTCTGTCAGTTCCCATCTCTAGACAATGTGTACAATGAAATTAAATAAAACAATCCACAAGAAAAATTGTGTATTATTCAAAAGAAATTCAAGTGGTTAATGTTTTCAGGACTCTATCTGCTTTCTTCCATATGTCATGAATGCCCAGAAATTTACTGCAACGGAAAGTAGACTGTACTCACCTGTTTCCTTTAGTGTTCCACCTGCCTGTATGCAAAGACTACCTTTATTTTCTTAAAACAAAGACAGCCTAATGCATTTTCACATTCCCCTCAAGTAATCTTTTGTTACCTCTTCGTATCACTTTGCTTAATTTCTTTGACAGTTTCTGAGAATCTTATGCTTTGCTTAGACTTCACATGTTGAACCAACCAGAGGTTGATTCAACAGCAACTGAGAGAAGGCATTCCAAGGCATCTGTTTTAATATTTTTGTCCTATTTCCCAAACTATAGCCTTCAATATCACTTTCACTTCCTTATATCCTTCCCCAGTTAGTTGGCTCAACAGAATTTAAGGAGAACTTCAGACATATATCTGATGATATCCACATTAACAGCAATATACAATTAACTATCCTAATTCTTCAGTTTCCAATCCCCCGAGTTGGTTTATACACCCAAAAGAGATCATTGCAAGCTAGGGGAATGCCTACTTCTTGCATTTTACATTCATTTGGTCCTAGGCAAATGCCTAGAGAAAATAAAAACCTTTAAAAGAAACCAATAAATTCATTTTTTGTCACTCAAACCAAAGAACACCCCCGAGCAGCAGTCATCTATTTCAAGTTATCTTTGTTTTGCACCCAAGTTTATAGTGTTTTCATTCACAGACACTTTCAGTGAGAATTACTCACTTTCTGAGACATCAAATTCTCTTCAACATCACTTACTTGCTTCTCTGTCTTGGCAACTTCCAGTCCTACCCCATAGGGCTGACTTCCTTTATAGCGTGGAGGACATGGTAAGCAGTGGAAACCCGGGTTCGTGTTCACACAGCGATGAACCTGATTCACCTTAAAGCAAACATCTGACACAGCTATACACTGTCGGAAATGAAAGAAAAAAAACAATTAGATGACCACATAATTCCCAAATAATGAAAACTTCACAGTAATTTCCTGATGTTAATGGAAATGAAGTCATTACCTCATCAAGATCCTCACAGACTGTACCATTGCCAAGGAAACCTGCTGGACATGGCCCGCATGACCAAGACCCATCTGGGTAGCTGTTGCATTCTGCTCCAGGAAAGCAGGGATTTGACAAACACCCATCTGGAAAATATACATAAAAGTGTCTATTAAGTTATAAGCACAAAAGGCATATAAGACCATTTAAAAAACAGCTATTTTCTGCTCATAAGCATAGATCACATCTGATACAGCCAAGTTTCATAAAAACGTTCAAAATTAGGGTTATTAAGCATATTTAACATTGATTAACTATTGTTTTAATATGAAACTATTACAGGTTGCTAAATCCAGTTGAATGCCTTACAGTATTTTAGGCCCTGATTGAGAAAGGCACCCCTTTTCAGGAAGAGTCAGTAACAAGAAAATATATAAAATCCCAGTGATCTAATCAGCACCCAAAAAAGTTAAAAGTGCTTTCCTGTAACCAAGGTGTCATTAGCAGATTTCTGTAGTGTCAATTCAAATTTTTTTCCATTAAAGAAACAAAAGCAAAAATAACTACCCAAACAGAATAACAAATGATTAAATACCAACCAATCGGGCAATCCTTCTTATTGCACACATCATGTTGCTTGGTATCTCCAACACATGGCTTTCCTCCATACTGTGGCTCCGGACTGTTACAGAGGCGAGACCTCTCACGGATTCCTCCTCCACAGGTAACAGTACAAGCAGACCATGGAGACCAAGGACCCCACTGGCCATTCACTAAAATATGCAGAAGAGAAGGGAAAAGAAATGTACTGGGGACAACATTTCGTGCCAGTTACAACAATCATTTGCTCGGATCCCTGACAGTTTCTCACTACACACAGAGGAAGACGCTGGCAAAGTCTTCTACTGAGATAGCAATATTTCAGAAACAAACAATCAAATAAAAAATACCCAACTGCTTTATGGGCATTTTTGGCCAATAATTCAAAATAACATGCAGTGCCCACTGGCTTGGTGCGTTTCCACTTAAGCTGACCAGAGCAAGTACGGCAGCTTCAAAGCTCCCTGCTAAGATTCCATTTCATACAGACAGCAGCAGGTAACTAACTACAGGATACAAACTTCTGCTGAGCCAGACCTGTGCTCTAGGACTTTGAGGTTAAAAGTGTGTTCAGTACTTATATTTTGTTGAAGCTATTACTCTTGTTTGTTAATCTATTCACCAGTTTATCTTCAATGTCATTGCTTAACTCAGAATAAATGACTTATTTGAATGATTCTTCTGCACAATTTATATTGGTACAATCCCACTGATTCTGTTGTCACCACTCCTGATTTTTTGTGAAATATAAACATCCTTGAACCAAACTGTTTGTTCTTAGTGCTGTAAAAAAACAGAAGGGCAATAGTGTGTGTCCATAAATAAATCATCTTTGTCAATGTTGCTAACTTTGCGTGCACAAGCAGTTAAAAAATATTGGGTTAACATTAGCATGAAATTCAAGCTCATATCCCATAATTAGAATGGAAAGCATGGAAAGAGGAGGGAGTGAAGAAATGCATTTAAACTGACAAAGGAGGAAAAATCATATGAAAAGAAAGAAAAAGATAGGCGTGAAAAGCAGTCTGTAAAGAGGTTAGATCATGTAGATGAGGAACAAAGGATTGTAATATGAAATACATGTGTTGCATATATATAAAACATATATGCATGCATTCAAAGAAGCCTGGCTATTGGGTATGTCTATTCGTAAAATGTACGGTACCAGCTTCCTTTTAGATAGAAAATATTTATACATTTGATATGCATCAATAAATTAATAAACTACAAAAAGAACTTCTCAAACTGTTAATGTTTAAAGCCAAATAATAACTTGGGAAGCTTATAAAACCTCAGACTACATTGTTATGTTCTAAAAACATTGTGAGGCAGATTAGCAAGATGGTAACTACAGCCATGGAGAACTGTTGTGAATATCAAGAGGTTACACAACAAGTCATTGGCAAGCCTGTAACAGACATGCCCACTTCTTGACTCCTGATTCCTCCAGAACCTCTGTGACTACTACTTGCTGAAAATGATGCTAAAACTCAGAATCTCAGACCAAATTAAGAGTTATTTCACTCCTAAATTACAAATTATATTCTCTGTCATAGAAATTCACTGTAATCTAGACCTGTATAAAGAGAAGTTCAACTTCTTGAACAACACTATTGAGTCATCTTTTATTTAAGGTCAGACTTACCTGGGCATGGAACCTTTTCACATTTCTCTGTTTCACGCCCATTTCCGACACAGTTTTTCCCACCCATCTGCGGGATAGGGGAATTGCAGAGGCGGATGCGGGTGATATTTCCTACTCCACAGGTAACTGAACAGGAAGACCAGGGAGACCAGTGACTCCAGCCACCATCTTGACGTACTGCCAGAGAAAAGAGCAAAATTCAAGGAAATAGCCCACCTGCAGCAGTAATACAAACTCACTTGTAAATCTAACCTTCTAATAAGCCCCTCACCACAGCTGATGCACATCCTATCTCTTTCCTTCCACTGTCACTTACAAAGTCCAGCATTTCAGATTGGTCATTCAAGTACAGCTTTCTTAAGTATAGCATTAAAGTGAATGTTAAACATTTTACTTAAAAATAAACTTGTTCTAATGGAACAAATATTTAAAATGCATATTTGAACGATCAGCAGTTCAGCAACAGCCTCAGGTACTCCAGTAGGTTGGATATAGAGGCTATCTGCAACAATATGAACTACAGTTTGGAGGGAAGAGTATGATCCTTTTAATATCCAATTCCTAAACACTACAAAGCTACTGAAATGGGCCAATAATCATGAAGTAATGGCAGATCAAACCTAGGACCCCAGGTATTGCAAATATGAACTGAGTGCTATCTCCATGGAGTCTCTCTTTGAAGTCAGCGGTTTGTAACGTATAAGATGATGTACTATCTTTTTATTTAACAGAGTGCCCAGAATGCACATAGACACTACATTGATAGTAAAAGGAGGAATATTTAAAAGGGGAGACATAAAGAATGTAACGATAGCTACTTTAATTATACATACGAGTGTTCACGTGCCAACTGTTATGAATAACAAGTGTTCACAGAAAATCCAGGCTAAGCTTATTTTTCCTTAGAGAAGTCAAAAGAAGCTTTAAAAAAGGGGAGAAATTTTATTACTTACTGCGATGGTCGCATTTCTTGAAGCTACACATCCTTGTTTGGATGTGTGGGCCTGTACAAGCACTCCTAGTGACATCACATGATCTTCCTCGCATCTGAGTCCCAGAGCCACAGGTAACTGAGCACTTTGTCCAGTCTGACCAGGGTGACCAGCCTTCTTCACTGTCATCAGCTGGAAAGCAAAAGATACAAAAAAGTGCTTAGCATTAAAAGTTCTATTACCCTACTTGGAAGATTTTCACTTCACTTTCTCTGCATAATATATACTTTCTCCTTTAGATGTCTCCTTCTAATTTAAGCTACCCCTGAAGTTAGGGAGACGTGGCTTAAGAAAATGAGAGGTTAGCCCAGATTACATCTTCAACCTCCCTGTGTGCAGTGCACTTGCACAAGGCACTGATCCCTGAAGGAAAAAGGACATCTTACCTCTAGAATGCACTGAGACAAACACTCAATTCCCAAATACCTTTGACTTCAGCATATATGTCGGTATGATGAGATATGGCCCCACCTCTGAACACAACATTACCATGAACGTTATCAAGAGCACATTGCAAGAATGTGCTCTATGCTCTGCATAGGTAAAAAAACTCTGAGTTTATTCTAGTGCATTTTTATTTAGAACATCTAAGCAACTGAAGTAGAGCTGTTTTCTTCAGTAATAGAACTGATCCGTACAGAGTGAAGAGTACTGAATTCACTCTGAAGTCCTTAGCAAAAGACTTAGTAAAGACTTAGGAAGTAAAGAAGACTTAGTAAAATTACTAGAATTATCACTCCAAAGCCCAGGCCACAGCCTGCAATTCTGTCTTAAATTAACCTTGTCAACCTGTTCCATGTAAGAAAAGCAGGCAAAAAAATATCCTAACTTATGCTAGTCTGTTTTAATTAGGCAGTATGGAATAGGAACAAGAGTGCATAGTGTTGCAAACAAATAAAAACCAGAATGTCTAGCCTTTGAAAATATGACTGGGGAGGGGTATGCATCTAACCTTTAGTGTCCAACTTAGCTATGCAAGTTACCAGCTTACTTTTAAGCAACCAATATAATTAGTGAAGAAAGCACAACTCCTCCAGAAGGTAACTTTGAGCAGCAAAGTTATTTCATATGACCCTTTCATACAAATAAGGTTTTTTTATTTCTTCTTACTTGCTTTACCTCTTGTTTTGACCTCTCCAACAACTAGTAGTGGTTTTAAAATCTGACATAAAGTATCTTTTTCTTTTGCTAAATACTTACAGTGTGAGCAGACCGGGCAGCATTCACCTTCAATAAAAGATGGATCAGCACATGAGACTGCTGGGCAGGTTATTTGATGGCATACAATTTTAGAATCCTACAGGCAAAGAAAACAACATACTGACTTATGCTCACATAGAGAAGCAAATAAAGTTTTTTCTGGGGAACGTTTCATGTATAGAAATTCTTTGATATGTTCTAAATGCCACAGACTTGGGGACTTTTTTTATTCAAAAAGTTTTATAAGCCTAGGCCAAGCTCTCAGTGAATGTGACCACACCTGGACAGTCAAGCTGGATTAAACCTGCCGTTTGTTTCTGCAGAGAAGAATATCTCCAAAACCGTACCTGGCAGGTGCACTTCGTGCAGCTATCTACAATCCAGCTTTCATTATCTGCAAAGACACGGCCATCCTGCCAGCAAACAGACTGGTTCTTGAGTGTTTTGTTAGGCCCAATCAATTCCCACATAATTTGGTTCTCTTCAGACTAGAAGATGAAGCAAATGAAAAAGTTAGTGCCACTTTGTAAGCAAATAAATTTAAACAAAGCAAAACTGAGAAACACTACTGGATTTAATTTTTCCATTAAAAAATCAATACTTTTACACACACACATAAAGACGATGACCTCAGGAACTGCAATACTGTGCATTAATTCTTTATCTAATAGCACAACAACATTCACTCAGTACCAAGGGAAATGTGTTCTCAGGTGTTTTTCTTCCTTTACATGGGAAGATTTTACTCTTGAGACATATGGAATATTAATAACTTCCTTCAGAAAAGCTCAACTTATCCAGAATAAGATTTGTACACTTCAGTAAAACACTACCATCTCACTTACTACAAATGTATCATATACTTAACAGTTTTGGTACCTTGTCCATACTTGCTGATGTATTCAGAAATGTATAAGCATGGTAACATTGTTTTATCAGTATACAGGTAAGGTATAGTTTGCTAGCTTTCAATTTCCAAACTTGCAGTATCTTTTCATGGTTTGATTTCTTCTGTGTGTGAGTGAATGTGTATGTTTTCTTTTAAACCCAGTCTGTGAAAACCAAGCCTTCATTAAAGAGCCATACTGAAGAACTACCCTATTATTCACTTTGAAAATGTGGGTCATAGAAATCTCTATTAGCCTCGTCATCTATGAATCAAAGTACCAGGGGGAAGAGAAAGGAAAGAGCCCCAGACAACAGACCTCCTTCAGTTCTTCAGCCTTGCAGGTACTTACCACTTTTTGGAGGTTATCAGCTAAGTTATTCACCACAATGCGCAGGCCAGTGAGCTCAGTGAACATTGTTCCCAGCTCTTCACAGGAGCGGTCACAGAACTCAGCCTTCTTCTCTGGTTTTTCACCCACATACTCAGTTGTGACAGCAGGGCTCAAGTGAAGTATTTCAGTGCTCTCGTTGATGGTGTTCACTTCAGCTGGTAGCAAGAGAGGGAAAAAGAAGAGTTACATATAAAAAATTCTCCCACAGATTACAGATTCCTGCTGAAGTCACAGATTGGCACCCATGGGTAGAGTTTAAACACAGCTTTTTTTGGAACAGCTTCATGTCATATTATACCCTGAATAAAAGAGAAGGGTGAAATGTCAGCTGATTCCAATAGTAGTCTTTCCCTTTTCAAAATTAAGAGCCAAGCTCTGTCTCACACAGTTATCACTTTAAAACACTGTTGGCACAGCAACACATTCATTTATGAAGAAAGCAAAAAGGACATAGTAACAGAAAATCAAACCTATTTCATCCACTCAGAGCCATGAAAGATTTCTTATTTTTTCATGACCTATCATGTTTTCTCAATGAGAGAAAAGACACAAGAAAAGTCTCCTCGCAGAAAGTCATTGGCATTGTTCTGCCCATATATCCTATGTTTATTTGGACCAATATGCAATACATAACCAACCTCTGGGCTGCTCTACGTTGCACTGCCTGGTGTCAAACTCAGAGGAGCCAACTAATTATTGTTAGTTTAATTCTGAACTGAAATGGAGATCAAGCTAAGATCAGGCTGATTTGTCACTCCAACCATTCCTCCACCAGGCAAACCTTAATTAAAATGGAACTTCTCATGCATTACAGAGGGAAAACTGAACATGTTCTAATATCAGAGTTAAAAAGACCTCCCTGTCTTTTTCAAACAAACCCTTGAAAAAGAATGTAACAGAAAGCATCAGCAGTAATTAAAAAATAAAAGAAATAAAACACTCATAACTAAATAAAACAATCTGCCTTCTGTTAAGTATTTAAATCTTCACCGGTAAATATTCTGTGGCTTCCATTACAACTTTCTGTAAGGACTCAATGGCACGTTCAACTTTATTACCAGCTGTATAGAAATCCATACTGTCCCATCACTCAGTAAAGATTTGTTTACCAGATTTAGAAATGCCGTAATAACTTGAGGTTACCAAGCAAAAGAGAGAAGCAAAGCATATAGCAATGTAAAAAGAAATCAGCAGAGGGATGTGAGTCGTAAAACATATCCTTCTGAACACCCCAGTACCATTCACTGTTGACAAGCCACAGAAGGTGGCAATGCTAAAAAATTTTTTATGGCTTGATTTCATGTTTGATCATACATGAAGTGCTAGAGTTAAATGTACAAGCAATGAAAATGGGAGCAGAATTATTCTCTATTCATTTAGAAGCTTTTTAAAAAATAACAAAGAATCAACCCATAAGATGACATTAAATAATTGCTTCTCGACCATATTTAAGATGTTTGGCTTGATGGGATTTTCTATTACTAGCTATGGAGTATCTGCTGCTAGTCACCATCTACAGTAAATTGTTTGCAGTGTTCCAGCATTTATATAATTGTCTATCTTCACTTACAGGATGGAAGAAAACTGATATACCACATAACGGATCAGACTTCTCTATGTCATAACTGTTTACTTCAACTGCTTTTTGATTCCCTGGAAAGAATGCAATTTTCCTACCACACTGAAACACCAGGTTTCTCAGATTCCCCCATAGCACTTCTCAGGTCATTAATTTCATATTTTTCAAGCCAACATGGAGTGTGCCTTGACCGGAACATTCTAAGGACATTAATAAAGCTGCAATCTCAGCAGGAAACATAAACCAAAACTATGTTAGAAGAGCTAAATCCACACTTCCTACTGGTACTTGGCAGCGACTGAAAGAAGATGCCTGGGGATCACTGCAAAATCAGTTCTCTGCTGCTGGCTTCCTGCTAATTTCCTAAGGAGCACATGATTATCTTAAAATGAGAAACCAGAACAGCAGAATGTGCTTCACATATGCAAATCTCATTCTGTTGATCTAGCTGGAGAAGGGATTTCACTGATGTGTCTATTTAGGCATGTTTTTGTCATCTCTCCTACTCAGCACTGTGTGTAAGACCTGCTTAAAATATTTGCAGCCACCACACTACAGAGATACTTTCCTACTCTCAACTCAACTGCAGTCTCAAGCTACCATTTCATTATACCTCACCTTCTCATACTGCAATAAGATACAGAAGGGAAACACAGTCCTGGTTCTGAAAAAAACAGCAGGATTTTTGTGCCCTCGTTGCTGAGGGCAATTCACTGATAATGTCTGCCATGTGGGACACTCTCATTGGCACCTTAGCGCCTGCACCTCACCTCAATGGGTGGGCAATGAAAATGGGAAAGTATTTATATATTTTGTGCTCAGTAGCATATCACCCATGGCTTTTCATCTGTGGTAATTAAGCCTGGCCAGAAAATCCCAGTCATGCATGTAAGAAACTTCTCAGGTCATTCTGATGGCCTCGAACCACAGCATGCCATTAGAGCTCTTCTGCCCTTAGAAAAGTAATTTCCATCTTGTAGTGTTCTCTTGGCATTGTAAAATAAAAGTAAAAATACTGTGTGTGAAATGATTTGCTAAGTATTTTGCAGGAAAGATAAAACCAAAATCTGTATAATTTATCAGACCTGAGAATTTGGTAGGTGACAAACATGATAAAATATGCATTAAAAACAATGCTGCTGGTTATGGTGGCTAAGGCAGGTATGTAACAGTATGCAAAACTCAATTATCCCGTTAGGCTCCCATTGGCTTCCTCTTTATAGTAGAAATACTTTACTAAAATATTCCATTTTTACTTGGTGATATTTCAAAATAATTGGTCCTAATATTTTCCTTTGTGGTAATCAACCAATAGTAATATAAATGATTTGAAGACACCCTCTTTCATTTGTTTTGCTGGTTAAATCTATTTACACCTAGGGAGCTCAGCTTCTTGAATAATGACACGGTTCTGTCACTGACCGCTGAATATGCCCTCTACATTCTGCCTCAGTTTCTGGGAATATTGCTTCCCCTGGCAAATGAAGCAGGGTAGCTGAACTGAATCCTTCCTGAAACCATCTCTTATTTAGATTATAGTTGGACCTAAATAAATGTTCTATTCTCCCACAACAGATCTGATCTCAAGCATTTTCTTCCACCAGCAAGGTTGAAAACCAGTAATCAGTAGTTCTGTGAAGTTTGTAGTTTCTGAGTACAGAAAACAGTGTGGCTGGGATAGATGATAACCAACAAATGAGGGCTTGTTTTCTTACTAGTGCCATCTAAGGCCACTTCCATTCTAGCCCACAAGACACGTTTCTAACACATCATCACTCTTGTGCCTGAGGTCCTGCAGCAAGGCACACCTCTGGAATGTATGGAATAACCAACCAATATTCTTTATCAAGATTTAAAAACCAACTAGCAAGCTCAGCTGATTTTTTGTACTTATATGTATATACACATACATATTTATATATCTTTGAGAATTCTCATTACAAAATCTCAGAACTCTGTCTCCCTTGGAAGTTAAGCCCTGCTACTGCTTAACTTTTGGGGTATGTAAAAGCAAGAAAAAAAGTAGAGCATAGTCTGCTTAACTGACTTCCTCAATGTCATAGCAAAATGACAGAAATAATGGCATTTCAGATGACAAGAGTTTCAAATAAAATCCCCAAGTCTTGACTGCCTTGTGCAGACACCATGTTCTTATGGAATCAATTGTCTTTGAGTCTTGACTGAGCTCCTGCCAGTTACAAATACTGGAAAGTAAAATAGCACCTCCCATGAGCTCTACTGCAAAACCTTAGTGCATACTTGACAAATTTTCATTACTCTGTCATGAGGAATCCAATCTACTCCCACGCACAGAGGGCTCCCCTCCTGGTGAGGTCAGCATGTACAGGACTAACAAGAATACATGGCAGCCTGTCGCACACATGCCTTCCATAACTTCTTATTTTGCTTTCATTGTTTTGGTTAACACCCTTCTGGGATTCAAACCCAAAGACTATTTCATTTGAGAAACTCATTGTTGAGTAATCCGCTGTCTTTAAGATGAGTCCCTGAGACTTGCTCATGGACCCACTGAGAATCAGGAGCAGAATTCAGAAAATGTTCTTAGTCTTGTGCTCAAAGCATCAGAGAGTTTTCCTCATGGAAGAAGATAGCTGTTTTCATACATATGCATTTTTCCTTCTACTTCTATTTTTTTTTATTGACAGCTTTTCTCCCAGCTTCAAAACAGAGACTCAGAGTTATAAACCAAAGCAGCATGAACTGAAGATGTAGGCTGGAGAGAAGGAACGTTATCTCAAGATAACTAACAAGCATCATCTTTTCAGCAGCAAAAAGCAACCTTTTTCATCATCAAACAAGAATCCTCTACAATTTCAAAGAGATCTGTTGCATGCATATAATAAGTCAATATTGGCAATTCTCATTTTCAAAGTCAATTGAACAATATTAATGGGGGAAAAAAAAGCGCCTTACTTGACTGACTCCTCTGGCATCCTTTTTTACGCAGAACATCCTCTATTGAAGTGTCAAAGATTAACTGAATATTTTGCAAAAGACCCTGTAGTATAATAAAAAATAAAAATAAAAAAATCAGTTAGATCATTTTGGGATTAACCAATAACTAATCTGTCTCAACTCCATGCTACTGACTAGATTGAGCTGACTGGTAAATATGAAAATAAAACAATCCACAAGGCATTAAAAAATGTATCGATGGTTCTATTATATACAATTTCAATACTTTAAGCAACAAAATTAGGTATTTTCTGAAATGGGTCATAATAAAACAGTAATAGATTGTAGTTCTATGACGCATTGGCCATGAGGTCAAAGCCAACTTTAGAAGTTCCTGCCCCATCGCACCTCTGTCCTTAGCCAGTCATTCCCATGCACTCTCTTCAATTGTGCTGACACTACCCTGAGACAACACTATAAAAACAGACCACTATGTTTCACTTCATCTATTTTTAAACTAATTCCTTTCTTTTTTTGAGACTATTTCTTATTTCCGTGGCCCACTGAACTGTACAGTTCGAAAACTGGTTCCATCAGCACAACTTAGTCATGGAGGCAGGAATGGAGAGGCTGTGGGCAACAACTTCTGACCCTCTTGCCAAAACTATTCAACACATGGAACCACTCTCCAGCATGTCATGCTCTAACTGACAACTAGATGGCATTATAGAATGGGAAAATAAAGGGCTTTACAAATTTTTGAAGCCAGAGTTCAAGTTTGATTTCAACTGTAAGTGAAAAGAAGTTATCCTTAGAGTACATGGACCAGATCACATCATTTTATGAACAGGAAGTCATTTTCATTTCATAGGAAAATTAGGAAGTTTGCAATTGCTTTTTTTTAAGACAAAAGAGAAGCAAAATGCTTTCCACAAGAGAGAAGAAAAAAATCTTTAACAGGACTGATCAAAACATTTTGTTCTGATTTTCTTTTTTTTTTTTTTTTTTAGCTGAAATTAAAGGTTATTTATTGGAGTTGGCAAATCAAGATATTCTGTTAGGGTATGGTCCAACACCACAGCCTTCAACTCCATTAAAAATTCTTTTCTTCCTCTATCTTTTTCAAATAAAATTGAATAAATATCAACAGGTTCTGTGAACTGAACAAAAATACTTCAACCAAAAAATAGTTCTTCAAGCTATTTCCAAAGAATTCTGCAAAATCACCACAAAAAAAATGTGACATTCAGAAGTCTTACATCTGGAAAACAAAACTGTTTGTGTGCACTTCTCCTGGCCTTAGACTTTATCAGTCCTTTACCAGTCCTTTTGCTTTCAAGAAATCCCAAATTCATGCAATATGGATCCAGCAATGAATAAAAACACATTCTGGAGAAACGCTTGGGAACACCTTTGACCTTGTCATATCCAACAGTCATTGTGAGAAAAAAAAATAAAAAAATAAAAAATGCACCTATTACATCTTCAGAAACTATTTGCAGTTACGTTACCTCACCAGAGACCTCCAGGTTACCTACCCTGAAATGATTCTCCCGAATGGACCCTTTTGCCACATACATTCTGCTGTTCTCTGCTTTCAACTGTTCATAGAAAGGCTCCTCCAGAATGAAGCTGTCAATAAGGTCACAGCCAACATAGAGGTTGTAGTTCTCCCCTGTTACTTGCACAGTGAGGTTCTTCCACTGCGAGTCAGCAAGGTCCACATCTTCCAGGGAAATCACGTTCTGGAAGCCATCCACCCAATAGATGAGGTCCAGGGTGTTGGCTCGGCCATTGGAAATTATCTCAAACTGCCTCTCACTGATGCCAGGACCCTCTAAGGCAAGGATGGTGCCTCTAGATTGCCTGTCCTGTCTCAGGGTGGCTGAAAGGATAAAGCCCTCATTTTGCCGTATGAGTTTGATAATCTTTTTTAACTTCTCTGGTTTAAATGGAGGTATATGGTCAAACCGAATGAAACGGTATGCTGGGATAGTGGGATCTGGACCCCGAAACAATTTTGCTCCAACTGTCTTTCGGTTTATGTTACTGATTTGAAGTAAATCAAAGGTATTCTCCTCTTCCTTCTCACCATCTGAAAAAATTAACAATGTGTGACAATGTGACTACAAAAAGTGTCTTAAGAAACAATTCTGCACACTATACTTAGTAACTGAAATTATACGATGCACATGAAGATCAGCAGAGAAAACTTGGTACTCTCCTACCTCCACAAAAATAACTGCTTTACTAGCATGCAAGTGAATAGTATTTTCCATCTGTCATTTTCATTTACATGAAACCTCTCTTCTTTTATGTCTGTCAGTATCAATATTCCATCACAGAACTAAACATATGACTATATAATTTGTAGCACTATATAATACACAATTGTACATAATGTTCATGAATGAACTGTATATGTCTATGCACAGATGCATGTAACGATGTAATCAGTAGATATTTTTACATATATAAATGGATAAGGAAGCTGAGCCAAATTCTGTATTTTGACTATCGGCTAACAAAAATCAAATTATGAGAAGCCATGTGGCTATGTGACAAGAGGAAGCTAGAGATGTGCATTTTAAAGGTTCAGGACAATAAATCAGATATATATGAGGACCTGGCACTGTGCCAAATTACATTCTACTTATATTTGGTCTGTAGAGGTTTATTTCTTTAATTCATTTTTTTTTTAAAAGTTAACCCCAAGTGATTCTGTTTCTTGCACAATACATTTATACTGCAGATAAAAGTTGAATAGCAATTACTTCCGAGATTATATACATTTCAATCAGTGATTTCTAAAGAAAAAAAAATATATTTATTAAAAAAGTCATATATGTTTACTGTGCCTACTGTATGTCAGGTAAGGCTATTTCTACACCAAGTTTTAGCTTTGTGAGTTAACTATATCTAGCTAAGAACTTACCTTGAGCATCTGAGGAAACCCAGAGGGTTATCAAGACAGCAAGCCACAACAGCCCACTCCTCTGCACCATAACTCCTATGAATAAACCAAAAAGAAGTATTAGGGAAATAACCTTTATCAACTACAAATATTTTAATTTGCCTTAGGACATAAGCAGAATTCTCATTATACACCCCAACTACACATAGGAAATCAAATTCCTATCTTTTTTGATTAATGTCATGCTTATTCATTACTGATGCCAGAAGTGTAGTGGCATTAAATGAAAGGATGAAGAACTCTTGACAGTAAGGCTCCTTTTGATGTAAACGACCCTACAAGGAGAAAAAAAAAAAAAAAAAAAAAAAAAAAAAGGCCACATTTTTTCTGCACATTCTTTTTGTCAGGTGGCATAGGGACCAGATGATACTGCATGATATACAGCATATTAGTAGCTACAACTTTAGATCACAAGGCTGAAATTTCTCATTCAGATGAAAACCCCTGCAGGACAACGGGACCTCACTAAATGCTACTTTTAATCACTAGGGATAGTTTTCATTCAGTGTCTTTTCCAGTGTCTTCACACAAACGCCTCTCTCCTTCTCACGCACATATCACTACCCATTCCTACAACCCTCTGTACCCAATCATAGCTGGAGAAAGTGACTTCCAACGCGATGCTATTTTCGCCCCGCGGCGCTGTACGGCGAAAAGCCACGCAGCTGCATCTCCACGCGCGTGTGCTCTCACGGAGCAGGCGGCACTCGCTTGGACGTGCAGACACTCACTTCACACACCCCTCTAGCTCCAGCACTCCCAACGCTGTGCACGTTTTTGGAAGCACTCGGGAATACCACCTTTGGCTGTCAGAGACTTTTTTCCCGCAGCTCCTCTGATTTCTCGCGTCTCTTACCATAGAGAGGGCTGCGCTCACCGGGGATGCGCTTTACCTGCAGCACCCCTCACACCCAGCACCTCCCCGTGGGACAATGCCCATATAACCCCTGTCCCTGCCCCAGGTCGGGTCGCCTCATCGCCAGCCTCCAGGCTCCGTATCCCAGCGCGAAGCCCACCGGAGCAGCCCCCGGGGGTGCTCCTCAGAGGGGCACGGCACCCAACGCCTCACCTGGCATGGGGGGAGCCGACGGGGCGAGGAGGCTCTGCCTGCTCCGGGGGCGACGCCGGCGGAGCTGGGTGCGGAGCGGGGCGCGGAGCGGATCGCGGAGCCCAGCCGCCGTCGCACGTCCCTCCCCGGCCCCGCGCCCAGCGCCGCCGCCTTTATGGGCTGCGGGCCGGGCCCCGCTGTCAATCAGCGGCGCCGGGGCTCGCCCCCGGCTCGCTGCTCGGCGGCGGTGACACGGCCCCCCCTCGCCCCCTATCCGCCCCCCGCCGCCCCCTCCCCGCCGGGCCGCCCGCTCTCGCCTACCTGCGAGGCGGCGGCGGGCCCGGCCCCCTGCCCCGCGCCGCCCCGCGACCGCCCTGCGCAGGGGCGGGACGGGAGGCGGGACGGGCCCCCCGGGGCGGCGGGGAAGGGGAGTAAAGGAGAGGCGGCGGGGCTGCTGCGGAGCCCCCGGGAGCCACCGCCGGGCCCCGAGAGCGGCCTGGAGCCGCCGGCGGGGCCTCCCGAGCCCCGTCCCCGCGGGCGGCGGGCGGGGAGAGTGGCTGCGGCCCCTCCGGCCCGGCCCGGCTCGACCGGGGCTCCCCGGCACCTCGGCGGCTTAGGGCTCGGTTCGTCGCCAGCGCCGAATCCTCTCGTTTTCATCCCCTTTTTAAAAAATATTTTTACGTTACGGCGGCAGCGCAAAGGCTGCCTTGGGCACCGTCCCCCTCCTTGTTGTCAGGCAGTAGTTTCTCAGGTGAACCCCAGCACCCCGGCCCCTCTTGACTTCCCGTGGAGCACTGGTTTCTGCTGACCTCAAGGAATTAAGGCTTTCTTCTCCATGCTTCTTATGGAGGGAGCCATCCCTCAGGTTAACGTGAGCACACGAGAAGTCTCAGTGGTGTTGCGCCCAGTGAGGAAAACTGGAAAGTGGCTCCACAAGCAAGGTCTCTTGGCCAAGCAGGTCGCCCTGCTGAGGAGCAGCCATTGTGCTGCAGGCACCACGCTCTGCGTGGAGCAGGAGAAGGAATCCCTGCGGTGTGTCCACAGAACCTGCCCTCAAGCATGGAAGTTTCAGAAGGCCAACAAGAAGACTAGGACCACCGCTGCAGAGGCCCAATCTGGGCTTGCACAATATCTGTGGAAGGATCTTGTAGCTGATGAGAAGAGGCATGGATTTGGGCTCTGAGAGGTGTGACGAATCTGGAGAGTGGAGCCCCATCAAGTGTTTAGGTGGATAAACACCACAAATATTTTAAAATAATAATAATAATAAAGATACAGGAAAAAAAAGCATAGAAAGCCATCAACTTTCTCATCGCAATTTGAAATTCCAGTAGAAAAACACGTTGCTCTTTCAAACTCAGAAGACTTCAAAAGGCTCAATCTGTCACTAGAGCAGAAAACGCCAATGCAAGCATCACTGTCTTGCATTTTGCCATGGAAGCTCCTTCCAACTTGGCTGGCCTGGGCTTTGCAGGGTAGTGGGAGCCAAGGAACTTTCCCCTTTCTCACAGGGTCCAGGGGACTGAGCCAAGCTAGGAGGGAGAGGGCTTTTTTGTCTTCCTAAGACATTTGGTTTTCAGTTTTGCGAAACCTCAAGAATTTAAAAAACTAGCTAATGAAGTTCACAAAACCTCAAATTCTACTGCGTTTACTCATTCCCCCCACTATATTAAGAGTTAGTCTTTATATATGTAGCTGTGCAATGTGTTTTCCACAGGACTTTGAACAGCACTGGCACAACTGTAGTCTGGGTTCACAGTTGGATAAGAGAGGGCAGCAAAGACTTTAAGAGACTAGAAGGTTTCTGAGATAATTCGGTTTACTATTGGTACATTCATATAAGAACACTTTTTACAGTGGAAATTTTCAAGTCAGTAAAAAAGTGCAAAGTTAAGAGATAAATTTTATCATGATTGCTTTTAACCAGCTACCACATAATAAAACTCTTCTTTCCATCTTTGTGGGCGTTGAAGGAATGAAAGATTGATAGCATATTGTTTCAAGCTGAGTGATTTATATATAGGATGATGACCTTTGAGACGACAGATTTGCTTCTGTTCTTTCCATGACTGTGAAAATGCTCATTGCTTACTTTTCCCTGGCCACCTTTAAAGAGGTAAACATCATCTTCAGTCTAGGATTCCTGACAGAAAGACTCACAGCAATGAATGTGCAAGCTTCTTTCCCCAGCTAGACAATGTATACATGCAAACGTTGGAACGTTCATGTTTCTCAATCTACCTGCTCTTTAAGTAGAGTCTGAAAATGAGCAATGATAATTACAGAGATCATAAAGTCAGATTTGTTTACAGTTAGGAACACTAGTGAACTAACATTCTCATATGAATGGTTTCCTTCATTGTTTTACCTTTCTTGTGTTTTACTTCAGACTGGCCCATCATACATAAGCACAGGTACTTAAATTCTCATTTCTCTATGACACCTGTGTTTCCCTCTTTCTGTCTTCTTTTTTTTCTTTCTTTTTTTTTCTTTCTTTTTTTTTTCCTTTTTTTTCTTTTTCTTTTTTTTTCTTGTCTTTGTTTTTTCTTGTTTGTTTCTTTTTTTATTATTTTTTCCTTCTGCACCAGTCTTAGGGACTACCATTTTGGATCGTGTGAGCATCATGTAAGCATGCATTACTGAAAATCACTGGGGAATGGCAGGACCCCAGTCAGTCTGGTTCCGCACTGTCTCAGAAAGAACTGTGATGGATCTCTATCAAATAATTCTAGTTTTTGCCAAAGAGTTTATTGCTGACATTCTGTCTTAGCTTACACTAGGGCAAGACCTGTGCTTTCCTGCATTAGAAGAAATCCCACTGAAGAAAGTGGAATATGCTGTACATACTAGAAATTGTTGGACTACTTTTCTGACAACATTGAAGATGTTGTGGAACAGTGCCAGAAGATGAATTCCATGACTTTTGCTGGGTGAAGTCCTGATCAACATTTCACCCCACACACAAAAGCAATCCCACTCAGTGAAATGAAGCTAATTGCACAAATATGTTGTAAGAGTCCTTCAAGTCTTATCCTGCAGTCCTGGATTTTCATCTGATGCTGATAAAAATTCTGGAACGCTGTCCGACTGGCATGATGAATTTTTCCCAGTAGCTTCAGCAGAGTCAAACATCTGAAGAGAGAGATTACTTTGATGAATGCCACAAGAGCTTCTAAATTACATCACTGATTTTGAATAAACTTTATTTTTACCGTAGACTACACATATGTAAAGTAGTGGATTTTATGCTTTTTTTTAAGTTTATGAGGTAGATAAATGAACAATTCCTAATTTAAATTTTTGAAAGCTTTAGATAGAGGTTTCATGTTTCATGGGAAGTACTTTTGGTTAGATGAGTGCACTTACTTTTTTCACGGGAAGTACCTGAGGTTAGATGGTTGCACTTACTTTATTTCCATTATCCAGCTTAATTCATAGAAATAACAAAAAAATTAATAAGATCATGCAAAGATAAATTGCCATCATTATCATGATTATCATAATGGCATGGATTAGCTCTTTTAGTGCCTTTTTTAATCTGTTGTACATATTTACACCAGTCAGAGAAGCAGAAAGGAAGAAGGTTATAAGGCTCACCAACAAACTAAAGATAAACTTAGGACTGTTACTTCTGTGTCTGCACATAGTCTTTTGTTCACTGAGGCAGCGTCTACCCATGTCTTAAACTCTTCAACATCAGTGAATATCAGATGCCATATGATAGTCTATTAAGTCTTTGTATAACAGCTACGATATTCCCAAAAAGGTAATTTCAAAGACCCTATATGTCTAAGATCATGGTTTTGGTGAAAATCACATGGTACTGCAGTTCCATTGAGAATAGTAATACAACTGGCCGTTGATTTAGGCTGTACAGAATATTTCTTCACCGCTGTATATAGTGTCATATAGACATACCAGAACAAGAAGACAGCAATATGAGCAGTCAGATAGATGTTTGTCAGCACTGGTTCTCCAGTGTTGGTTGTACAGGAAAAGAGCTACCTTTTACAGAAAACATCGACTTCCTTCTGTACTCCAGATTAAAAATAGTAACAGGAATTGCAGGATAATTTCTTGATTTCTTGTGTCATTTCCACACAAGTGAATTAATCTCATAAATGCAATTATTTTCAGAAGCTCAAAGGTGAAGTATTGCCCCTGGAACAGCTGGCCATTTCTGAACAGCTTCTTAGTGATACCAATACAAGAGTAGTGGGGTAAGACTCCATGCCTCTGCTGTGTAGGTTAGATTGAATGCTTCAACGGTACTTGAAATCTGTGTACCCCTGGGCTTCCTTTGCAAGTACTTCTGGAGCAGCTGTGGTTTAAAGTTCTGTATTTCTATTAACGTAAGATCCATGAAATTCAACATGAAAATGGAGACTGCACTTTTTTTTTTTTTCTGTGATAAGGCTTGATTTTCATAATTCACTTATAACAGGGTTACAAAATGAAAACAGATGACTTGAGATTACTGATAGGAAGAAGGACTTGGGTGGTTCCTCAGACAACATGCTGGAAGTGCTCCAGATAAATGAAGGTATTTAACACCAGAATAAATTACACAGGGGACAGTGAATTCATCTAGGATGAGGAAGATTCTTGACAAAGCTTTATGTATGGTTTAGTTTAAGTTCTAGTGCAAAAGTGGTCAGAATAAATGGACATCATCACCAGATACTTCATTTTCTTTTATATATATGTGTGTGTGTGTGTAAGTTTTTATTCAGAGGGAGAAGTATTCCATTTCCAACCTTCTTTAAATAATTTCCAGGTATAAAAAACATCCAGATGGAAGTGCTAACGCCTTCTGTCAGGTGAAACGGCCTTGGGCTTTACAAGTTCCAGCTAGTATACTTTTTGCAATAATCTTGTCAAAGAGGGAAATCTTACTACCACCCATTCATTTACAAACCTAGTCTCTACTCAATGAAGGGCTTACACTTAAAAGCACACTCAGTGGTGTTAGCCAGACAACTTTGAGTTTAAAACTAAACACATGTATGAGCATTTTGCTAAATTGGACCCTATATTATTTAACTAATATCCCACAATAACTTATGGAATAAGCAGGAAGTGGAGCCCTAGACTTTTAACTCAAAGTCAGGAACATAAAACAGGAAACCTTTTTTTTTTTTTTTTTTTTTTTTTTTCCCTATTTTTACAGTACAAAAGACAAATTTTTTTCTACAAAGAGTTAAATGTGTCCTTAACCTTTTTTACAGAATGTTGGTATTCTTTCCCCTCATATGAGCTGCTGAACATGGTAGGGTTGCCAAATGTTTCAGTCTCCAAAACGGAACATTCCCCTACCAAGTGCAATGCAAATGAGCTCTGAGAAAATGCTCATTAAATCCCACTCTGTTGCTCTGTGGTCTAAATAAATAAATAAATATTTTTACTGGTTTCAGAACAGATTTGTTACCCAAAGATCTGTTTTTAGTACAACTTTGTTACACACCAAAGGTATCTCTATTTTCAGTTATAACAGGAATAGAATACATCACTGCAGCATTGACTTTTAAATAACTATGACTGACTAGCCTTATTATCTGGGCTGTAATATTATCATTCTTATTTTATTTGCTGTCTTGTGCTTTCTGTATATCAAATGGAATTCATTTTGACATATTTACTTATGTTTAAAGATAGCCCAAATCTCAAAGCTTTTAGCCAGTGATTTAATCCATATTTAGAAGTAAAACACACTGAAGTTAGTAGTACTTTTAGCTTTGAAGCAAATGAATACAACTAAAACAATAACTTCAGTGGTTCAGCCCAGATATAAGAATTGTCCAGGTGACCAGATGCCATTAATTTCAGCAGGTGAGAGAGGGGGAGTCTTTGAAGGCCAAGTGCCTTCTCACCTATTTAAGTGAAACAAAATACTAAACACTTCCTGAGGTCTTCACATGTTTTAGCGAACATTTGTATGATCTCACTCTGAAAAGGATTTTTATTGGAGACTCATGTTTGTGTTTCATCAAAATCATGTCAGCTCCTTGCTTACCCATACAACTGTCCCATGATGTTCAGGTTTTTCCCACTGTTACATGTGGTGACTGTTGTGGGCAACCATTCTGTAGGAACTGTAGGTAGGAATGGGACAGGAGCCCCTCTCCTGGGTAGACCTGAAGCCCCCATGCCCAAGGTTGCTGCCTCTTCCACACTCCCTCCCTCCACCTGGCAAGGCCCCTGGCATCTGCACCCTTCCCCTTGCCCTCCATTTTTCTGTAGGTGCTGCAGCTTGGCCAACATGAAAGTGTGGTCTGAGCAGGTACAGTGCATTCCTGAAACAAGGGGCTCACAGATTCTGAAAAGACCAAGAGGCAACACAGGGAAGATAAACTGAATGGATGAAAGCCCCAACAGAGCAAGAAAAAACATACTTAAAGAATTGAAATTGATTGCAAAAATAATTTGAAAGGCCACAGAGAACAGTCTGGAGGTTCGATATCTCTCCATGTGTGCAAAACTCCCACAGAGGGAGCCATGGGTCCCACAGGATGAAGTGAAGAGATGAAAGAAAGCAATTCATGAAACTACTACAGCTGGCTGTGGGACTCTAACTGGGAGAAAGAGCTTCATTCAGCTGCGGCCTGATAATGATTATGATGATTAAAGCTGAGCAAATAATTCCTATATATATATATATTTATTATGAGTTTTGCCTCTCTTAAGAACATCTCCACACAGACCAAAGCTTCCCCTAAACACATTAATTATTTGGGTGTGCTTGTATAGACATTTCTTGCATTGCTGGTGAATATCTAAAATACAAATTATCTTGCTTAGCTATGAATGGTCAGAGGAGTCAAATGGCAGCATTTCATCTCCCCAGGAAGCACACCATCACTTCCCTAACAAATACGTTGGCATACATTTTTAAAGTGTGGACTCCCATAGTACTCATGCTCATAAGCATCCAGTTTGCTTTGCAGTGGCTCCAAAAGCCATTGTCCAAATAGAATTAAATCAGTTCAAAAAACCTTTGAAGTAGTTCAAAGGAGAAGAAAATCAGTTTTGCTGTTATGAATGTTCCTTGTTCCACTGTGTCTGTCTCTGGTACTCTTAAAAAGTGAACAGGGAGAAATTTGCTCTGATTATAAACATAGCCTACTCAATCTGACATGGTTGTATAATGACATGCTGGGGAAACTGGAGCAATGGGAAAAATATCTATTACCGCATACAGCAGAAACAAAACAATGTATCTCCACACTCAGTAATCCAGCTGATATTTGTTGCAGACTGATCTTTTGTTATAAACTGGTATATTTTTCTACACTCTTAGGATAGACTTTCACAACAGGAACTTTGCCGGTTCTTGCAAGTTATCCGCTATTTCTTTTTTTATTAATTGCTTTTTAGTTGTAATTAGTTCTTTTTCACTCTTTTGAGTAATTAAATGGCTTCATATTAGTCAAAAGACCATAAGGAAACTGAAATTTCCACTAGTGAAGTTCACATGATGTTCTGATAATGCATTTGTATAAGTGTGTGCTTGTTCAAATATGTGTCCCTCAATGCAGTATCCCTGGAAGCTAGCTGTGTTATGCTAGCTTAGAGATGATGAAATTCAGACCCAGCTTGGGTAAAAATGTGTTGCTTTACTTTTATTTACTTTGACTAATCATGTACTGCATGTTCACAAATTACACCATGAGCTTCCTTTGGTAAACTTATCTTGCTTTTGTCCAGTTTTCTCTCCATCGTTCCTTATTCTTGGTTTTGGTGTTTACTCTAACCTCTGTGTATTACTGAGATCTTATTTGCTCTCTCTTCCCCTGTAAGAAATACTTTTACATTAATTTTCCCCATTTCCTGTGAGACTGTCCCAGATGAGACAGGTTCACTCAAATTCTTTGCTACTGGGTTTGGAAACTCCTATGCCAGTTTCTTCAGAGCCCTGGTACAAAGTTTATTTGATTGTGTCAATTTAAGCATGTCATACTCTGAGCTTTTCTATCATCTCAGATGTTTTTGTTCTGCTTCTATATTTTTTTTTCCTTTTCCCTTTTCCTTTTTTTTTTTTCCCTTGTGTTTAAAATTGCTATATATATATATATATTTAATATGAACACAAGAAATGTATATAGTTTTCCAGTCAAATGAATGATATAAATACATGCACTTCCTTACTTGGTATTTGCCAATGCACGTGTGTCCAATACCCTTTCATAATCCTAACATAGTGCTGGATGTGTTGTTCACTTAATTATCACATCATCGCCCTTTAAAAATCTTCGTTAAAGTCACTGTTTCCTTTGGTGTCACATTTCATTGCATTAAGATATGTGTTCTTAAGGGAGACCACCTAATAATTTTGTGTAATCTGAAATTCTCAGCACTTTTAGTTTGTAGTTTCTGGTACATACATTTACTGAACAAAATTGTGTCAAGAAGAGACCCTTATAGGACCTTTCTACATTACTGGCTCCTCAGTCACAGACAGTTTCTTTTTCAGCTATTACTACAACCACAACAATTAGTATGATCTATTTACAACTTATATGATCTACTACAACTTATCTGTGTTGGATCTACACTGAAAAGATTCTACAGAAAATAACTGACAAGCACTTAATATACATGATAACAGAAGACTATATTTTTCTCAGAAAATCATTTCATGATTTTCTTGGTTCTGCTTTCAAAGAAAATTATATTTTTGTCCACAAGCTAATAAAAATTCTAAAATTCTAATACATGCAACATTGTTGAATTTGTATGTTGCAATCAAGAAAAAATAAAATATTTTTATTAAAGTATTTTTGGTATTTGGCAAGATCTACTTCTTTCTATAGGGTATGTAATATTTCTTACTTTTCTCATGAAATATTTATCTGATAGATTAGTCAAGCCTGAGAATATTTCTATATTTTGAGGTGGAAGATACCCTGAAAATCTATGTAATTTTAATTACTTACTATTTTTCCTGTTACACTTATTTTCACAAGGAGATGTTGATGGCTTTGTACACACAGATATTCTTGTCTCTTACTAAAAGAGAACTTGCTGTATAAAAAAGACTATGGACTTATGGAGTAAGAACTGCCCATATAGAAAATAACAAGAGACCATATTTTTTTACTAACTTTCCTACTAAGTGCTCTCTTGATATTAAGATAGAAAAACTCAACCATATTTTTCCTGCAAAGCAAATAGTGTAACTTTGAGAAATACTTCTGTTAAATTATACAAATACCATATTGTATTAGTCATTGTTCAGCTTCTTGCTCCTTTTGGGCCCCAGAAAGTCTGTGGCCACTTGGTATGTAAGGATGGCAGAGTGAATTGCCCAGCTATCACTTTGTGAGTCCCAAATGAATTGAAGATATTTTTACACATAACTGGCTATATATCTTCCCTTATTCTTTCAGACATCCACAATGATAATAAAATACAATTGGCTCCCACATTCAAAAGTAACTAGTAATTGTGCCTCTTTTTTTTTTTTTTTTTTTTTTTAGCTATCCAACGCACAGTCAGAGTGCCTTGTTCATAGAGAACAAGTCTATGAAGATACAATTCTGTAATTCATAGGAAATAGGCTTCTGTGTGTGGTTAGTTTTTCAACATCTTTATAGAATACTGGAGGGGAAGTGATATTCCTACCACTAAATTTTGTATACTAGATGAAATATAACAGAGTTGTTCTTTTTAAAGGCTTTTAGACAGAGCTAAAATAATTTTTCCATATGGCTTGCAGAACACTACTCTGATAAGATTTTAATAGGCAGTCTGTAGCCCTGTTCAGGTTTGATCTTGAAGAAACATTTTAATCAACTATGAAACAGTTCTCTTCAGACAGGAAGTAAGCAGCAAGATACATCCTTTGCATCAGCCTCTTTGACTGAGAACTATAGCTATGCTTCAGTTACACTCGTGTGAGTCCTCATGACGCCACAGAAAGCAAAAAAATATAAAAGTTAGATATTTAAAAGTTATTTATTCTTTGCATCATCACAGATAGATAACTAAATCCTGTTTTGTTTCCTTTATTAAATTACTCCGTTCTCTCTTGTTGCTATGATTTTCTCAGATTCATTTCCAGTATATGTAAATTAGCAGAATATTTGGAGCATGAATAGTTGCATGTATATTTTGTGTGCCAAAATTAGAATGGAGTTCATTTTTTGTAGGAAAACATATTTTTAGTATAATCAAACTGCCTGGCCTGTGATTAGAATTAGTATTTCGACCTCCTGGACTATAAAGCGAACTTACACACCATCTCTACAAGAGTGGATTTCACTCTGTAAATGGAAATGATGCAATCTCTTTACCCAGACTGAGATTACTTCTATGCGGTGTCAATAACAAGGGATATATGGACAATGGAGTAGGATACATTCAGCCAGCTACTGCTTTCAACTACTGGTCTCTTAAACCACCTGCTGAGGAGAGCTGATGCACATAATCAGAAGACAAGGCTATTTATGCCGTGTGGCCGAAGTACCCCTTACAGAGTTTTTTTCTCAGTGCTGGAGGATAAGCTCACCTTTTCATCCTATCTTCCTGATGTGCATCACCCCATCATGGACAGGATGTGGATTTGGGTCATATATCTCTCTGTTGTTGTGTGTTGCTTAAAAGACTGCTATGAAATGATCAGAAGATTGACAGCTTTAACACATCAGACAGAAACAGTAATAATTAACTGTGCAGTCCTTGGTCATTGTAGTTCAAACACTGTCCACAAGCTTGAAAGATATTTTGGCTGATGATAGTGTTGTAGCCATAGGTACTCAAGTTGTTCATTGCAACTATCTCAGTTAAGAGGATGTCTTTCATCTTTCTTTTAAACACACAATAGTGGTTTCTGCTCCTGTTAGGACACAGTCTGACCTTATAATATAAATCTGCAGTGATTAGTTCTGCCAGGAATATCAGTAGCTTCCAACTGTATTAAACATATGGCCTCCAAAAGTCAGATCCATGGAAGAATGTCTGTGTTGCCACAAAACAAAATGATCTCAGATTATTTGTTGGGAAAAAAAAGACAATGAATACTCTTTTCTGAGGTTTGGACTGGTTAGAGTGCTGATTTTCTTAGAAATTCAGTCCCAGATATAATTAAAAAGTCATCAGACTTCTGCATCACAGAAGTCTGTGTAAGGATGAACACACAGCCAAAAGGAAATGTGTTTAAGAATTTTCATAACACGAGGCCAGTGCGAGATCTTTGATCTTTACTGGATTGCTTTATAGACAACCTATTTCACAACTGCGTTTAGTCATCTGCCTTCATGATAGAAAGCAGATTTAGCGTATGCTTGTACATTGTAAAAGAGGTAACCAGGTCATGGCATAGGACCATGTCAACCAGAACAGTGTTGTCTTATGGACATTCCCTGATTAGGCCCATTCTACAACTTCACATAAATTTACAAAGATGTTAAAAAGGACTCTATTCCAGGTTGGGGGAAAGAAAAAGAAAAAAAAAAAAAGAAAAAAGAAAAAAAAAACTCCCCCCCCCCCCACTATTACAATGAGGAAAAGGTGATCTACTAGAATTTTAACACTTATGTTACTAAAGAAGGAAAGATGTGAAGTAGGAAAGAATTCCAATTATGGTGGGTCATGAGCTGCTGTAACTATAAAAACTTTTCTCACTTAACTTAGAAGTTGGTTTTACAAGACTTAGATAGTCTTACATTGACTGCATCTACAGTTAACACAGAGATATGGACATTTCCAGAGGGTGACATCTCCTCTCCTAAAAGGAAGACTAAAGTAAACAAGATCTGAAGGTTCTTACCAAAGACAAAAATTAACAAAACATGGACAATGGTGCAGGTTATAATGACAATAAATGTCAGAGATGTCAGAGTTCACACACTGTTTTGATAAGCCTGAAGCATATATATATATATATATATATATATATATATATATATATATTCCCTAGGTGTTACTGTCTATCTAACTTTTCCAAGGTCCTTTCACCCTTTTCTGCTTGAAGCCTCTATGAAATAATAATTTATTCTTTGATTAGCAAGTTGCTACTTGTCCTCCCAAGGTGAAAACACAAATGTGGAAAGTAGAGCTACATAAAAACAACAGTGAAGACAAAAACAAAGCATTCTTAAACTCCAAGAGCGAATAAATGAATAAGGACCTTGAGTCCATCACACAGAGTCACAGGAAGATAGAATGTGCTAAATTCAGGTATAGATCTTGATGTTTAAATCAGTGCTGGACTCATAAAAGCAAGATCTGGCAGGGGAGTTGATTTTTCATTTACCTTCTGAGCTCTATAACAGCAAGATAGGCCTTCAAGACAGTCAGGCTGGTAGCATAAAAGGCACAAGTTATTCCACGTCTTGTACTCACACCTCATTATGCAGAAGTTCACAGAGTATTATAAAACCCATTGAAAAAGACAGAGATGATCCAACCTTTGGATAAATTATATGAATTCCTTCATATCAAACCACATTTATCCAAAGGTTGGATCATCATACAGACTTATTCCACAGGTTGCAGACAGTGTGAGAAGCAGTAGCTGAGTAGTGACTCAGGTTTTGGACAAGAACAGGCCTACACTTCCCTGTGGATTTCACAGTTATTTCTGGGAGCCACAGACCCTGACACCAAGAAGTTTAAATCTCCAGTAAGGGTGCTAAAGCTATCTATGTCTTCTCTGCCAAGCTGGCTTCTTTCCTGGGCATCCTTTCTATCTCTTTTGCTGCTCTACCCTCACCCTCTCTCTCTAACCCTCTCCCCTTACCTGTCCCCTATATGTGACACCAGTCACAAATCTCCTCCTCCCTGCCTTCTTCTCTTGCCTAGTCCCCAAATCTCCTGTCCTTCTCCCGACTAACATTACTTTTCCACTGATTCCCCTGGTCTCTGCTCTTCAAAATAGCTCTCAAACTGTGTTCTTGCTGGTCACAAGTCAGTCTACTTGCTCTTGCTCCTCTCTGCTCACACATGCAGGGCCCAGGAAACAGAGGCCTCTCAACTGCCCAAGACCAAGGCAAGCAACATCAGCAGTGTCAGAAAAGAGCCTGTTTAGCTCCAAAGTCCCAGGGAGTGATATGCTCTGTGGCTTTGTGAGGCTGGTGTGTTTGGAGATAGCTTAGGGTGGCATTGTTAGGGACTAAGGTGCAGTCACTACTGAGACAAATAAGAAATAATCTGGAAAATTTTAAGAAATATCAATGAATCTTCAACAGCCCAAGTACAGTTGCTAAGTACAGTTGTTTGTTCCACAAAATGGGAAGACTTTTGATTGAATTTTGAAATATTATTCAAAAAAATGAGGGTACAAAGTCTTCTTTAGAACAACTTTTGAGTTGGGGAAATCAGATGTAAGATGGGCCCATTCTAACCTCAGAAATTCATAAACAACCCTTCCAACTTTTTTTTTGTTTGTTTTCTGAAACTTCCTAAAAAATAAGCCTTGTGACTGCCTCGAAACCAGAAACTTTTAGTTCGGAGTATCAGCAAGGGAAAAACTTAAAAGCCAATAAGAGAATCAGGTAGCCTTAACCTAGCGGTGTTGTTATTTGCACTGCCTGTAACATTCCTATCATATGTATAGCAGTTGTTACTGGATACCGTGGTATAATCTCTAAGTATCAGATTCACTACACTGTCAAATATTAAGCAAACAGAAGAGATTTAGTAGGAAATAGAATTTGACCCTCACAGTGTAGGAATGTTCTTAGGAAGGGAGGATCAAGGATATTTTCCTAGTCAGGCCATAGTCTGTTGAGTGATTATTCTAACAGGAATTTTATATCTACATCTCTGACAAGTCCAAAGGGTTGAAGATAAGTGATGTTGAACAAAGAAAAGAAACCTTTAATTTACTGATTCATATTAATTTGGAGTTACTTTATGGACACATGCAAATTGAACTGGAATAAGTACAGTTTTCTAAAGCTGAAAGAACAAAGCAGAAACCTCAGAAAACACACAGTTCATGCTTTGAGCAGGCACTATGAAGATAAAATGTGATGCTCATTTTATAAGCCTCTGAAAGTAGAAAGAACTCCTGCAGGAAAACTTCAACGCTCCAGTAAAGCAGCATGCATAATTAAAATAAAATAAATAAATAACAAAATAAATGAAATGAAATGAAATGAAATAAAATAAAATAAAATAAAATAAAATCTCACTAGATAAAATGTAGCTGATCTTTTTTTTTTTTTTTTCAGGCAAATTTTACATGTCTGTTTGATATATTTTCGTGTCAGTTCTATGTATCCATTTTATGCAATAGTTCTCTGCTAAGAGTAAAATTTTGGGGGAAAATGTCTTATGGTTCTTACACCATAAATATGAAGATTTTCTGTTAGTTCTCTCATCCACAAAACTTTAGAGATCTCAAATAACAACTGTTAAACTGTATCCTAGACACAGCCATGAAAAGAGCTCAACTTAAAGTGGCGGCCATAAGTAACTCCTCATTACAGTTGTGTTTAGAAGGAAGTGTGAAGAGGTCACTAAAACTATACATCAGTCTTGGAAGTCTCGCCAGGAAAACACGTATTTCTGGGGCTGACATGGCAGCATGTATTTTCTCAACATATGTATTATATTGGAACAAATACTGTTGTCCATTCTCGGTTTTTAATCAGTATTTACTCAGAAATGTCACTGAATTCAAGGGGAACAGTGCCAACATAAAGACTGAAATACTGTTGGGACTGACAGTGGTTTACTGTTTAAAAGATGACTGTTCCAAGTACTCTGGTTCTGAGTTCTAACCAGTCACACAATCATCAAAGAAAATTTGCATCTTAACTCCAAGTTCTTTCAAGTCTATCTAGAGTAAAAATGACAAACAATGGAAAGTTAAAAGTATCTAAATAGTGAGAATACAACAGTCCCCTGGGTGTTATGTAATGCATATTTTAATTGGGGGAAAAAGAAAACAAAAATGGTATTGATATTTATCATAACTGTGTGTTTATATATTGTGGTTAGCCAACTGAGAAAAATATCTCCATCAGCTATTTCCTTTCTCTGTCGTAGTTCGTAAAAAGCCTTCTGGAATATTTTAGATGAGAAATATGAAACTGCTTTTTTATATATTCCATTAGAACTCTTTACCCAGTCCAAAAAAGTGGTGGAGAATATGTTGAATGGGAAGTAGGCTTAGCTAGTCAAATGCTGGTTGGCTTGTGTCAGATATCTTGGACAAAATCTTGACAACCTAGCAGGAAAAAAGAAATTAATATATAAAAACATGGACTGGTGGAAGAATTAAAGCCGTGAAGCATTCTCAGTAATATGTAGGAGTTCTACTACCGGTGGTGCAGCCATCTTTGGCCAATGAAGTAGAAAGAGCATAGCACAAGCACATTTTTTTCATTGACTAGCTTTTTGGATTTGGCTCAAAGAACAGTCTTTACTGACATGCAGTGAATGATACTGTAAATGACGGCAATAAAATTCACTTCACTTTCTCCTTGCTTTCTGCATGAGTGATAATTGTAATGACATTCTCTGTCTTTGTTCTTTTGTTCACTCCTTGAATTGCTGCTTGTAAATGCCAAGTTGCTTTGCACCTGATTGATCATAAAAAAAAATAAAAAATCTCTACTACTCAAACTTAGGAAAGAAAATCATCTGAGGTTGGTTCAATGGAGGAGCACAGAGTTCTGATAGGTTGTGTGTTATTTCCCTGACCTCTTCCCTTGCATGTTATTTTTTTAGGATTGCTCTTGACTCCTTTTCCTCTCTCAGTCCTCTGTGTCATGGTGGTGGATCTAATTAAATGTTTGAAATGAGAAGAGTGTGCCTGCCGTGAAATAAAACAATGCTTTTGGTCCTGTACATCTGCACCATAGTATTTGTTTTATTTCTCATTAAACATGTAAAGTAAATTGTTTGACTTTGAGAGGACTCCCCTACTGGCAAAATGATGATATGAAGAAATGACACTTGCAGCATCTCAGCTCTCCTTAGATGAGATCCTTCTTGTTTGTTCAAGCCACTGAATTTGAAAATACATAAAGGTAGATCTTTCTGTTTCCCACTTTCAGACTGAACTTCATTTGTCATTTCTCCAGTGACTGTGTCAAAGTTCTGTTGATTTACTACAACAGAGGAATGCACCTGATGTGCATTTCAATAAAAAAAAAAAAAAAAATACAGATTTGTTTCCTGCGAACCAGTAAACGATTTCAATTCAGGTACCATTTTATCTCTGTATTCCACTTAAAATGATCTAAATCTTTATTTCACTCATCCCTCTGAACCTGTTTCCAGACCTAGCCCAGAGCACGGTCTTCTGAAGTCAGATTTATTCTCTTCCCTGCTAAGATTCAAGGGTACTTTAGTCACTAAATAAAAGGTTTCCTAGCTTTAGAGGAGGCTGAAGGCTTTGAGTTGTCCAAATCTCATTTTGCTCTCCTTTTGAGTCAGACACTGAAATGAGGTTGAACCTGTGATGCCAAGGTGCACTTACATCGAGAATGTTGAGATCCCTAAGGGACATGAACAGGAAACAATTAGTGATACATAAGCCATCATGCTCTATGTGCAGGGCCCAAAATATATTATAATGGAAAAGGAAATTCTGTGTTTCCAGCTGTTCACTCTGCCCACGTTTTGTGCATAGAATAATTATAAAGGATATATGGAGGTGTGGAAATTATACTAAGAAAACATGAACTCCTCAAATACCTCCACTGTCTTTGTGCTAGTGAAGAAAGCACTACAATACTTGTATCCATTTTCCTTCTTCTATCTGCTCATGGTTCTGCTGCCTGTAGTTACCATAATACCCTGCATGTGCTTACAGACGGATCC